>NW_026057579.1:20328241-20555818 GCF_023721935.1 Panthera uncia | reverse complement strand
AAGAAAGAAAGAAAGAAAGAAAGAAAGAAAGAAAGAAAGAAAGAAAGAAAAGGAAGGAAGAAAGAAAGAAAGAAAGAAAGAAAACTACTGGCCAATATCCCTGATATACACAGATGCAAAAATCCTCAACAAAATACTAGCAAAACATATTCAATAATACATTAGAAATATCATTCACCACAATCAAGTGGAATTTATTCCAGGGATGCAAGAATGGTTCAATATTTGCTAATCAATCAACACAATATACCACATCAACAAAATGGATAAAAATCATATGATCATCTCAAAGACGCAAAAAAAGCATCTGCTGAAATTCAACATCTGTTCATGATAAAAACTCTCAACAAAGTGGGTTCAGAGGGAACATACCTCAATGTAATAAAGGCCATATATGAAAAATGCACAGCTAACATCATACCCGATAGTGAAAAGCTGAGTCCTTTTCTTCTAAGATCAGGAATGACACAAACATGTCTACTCTTGCCATGTTTATCCAACATGGTGCTGAAAGACGGAGCCATAGCAATCAGACAAGAAAAAGAAATGAGGCATCCATATGGTCAAGGAAGAAATTAAGCTGTATTTGTAGATGGGGTGGGGCATGGATGCTCTGGGCTAGGGAACTCCTCATCTGGGCTCCTCCCTAATGCTAGGTCCTAAGCCCACTTCTCTGGATTCCACACTTTCCTTGGGCAAAATGCACCCTCTCTGTGGTGATGGGGGCCATTTAAATGCTAATGATTCCCAAATCTGAAACTCTAGATTTCTCTTCTAAGCTCCAGATCTTGAACACAGGGCCTGGTGTTCAATAATTACCCACTGATGGCTCAGTCGGTTGGGCATCCAACTTCGGCTCAGGTCATGATCTCATGGCTCGTGAGTTCGAGCCCCACCTTAGGCTCTGTGCTGACAGCTCAAAGCTTGCAGCCTGCTTTGGATTCTGTGTCTCCCTTGCTCTCTGTCCCTCCCCCATTCATTCTCATTCATTTATTCATTCATTCTCTCTCTCTCTCTCTCTCTCTCTCAAAATAAACAAATATCAAAAAAATTTTTTTTCAAATAATTACCCACTGAATAATCTGATAGTTCTACCCAGATGTCTCATGGACACCTCAAACTGAAGTCCTCTTCTCTATCCCACTTCCATGTTGGTGGATGGCTCTCATGGCATCATGCCTGGATGATTTTAGAAGTCTCCTAATCAGTCTTGGCCTCACTCAAGTCCACCAGAATGACTCTTCTAAATGCAAATCAGATCCTATCTGCCCCTGCTAAAATTCCTACAATGGACCCCATCATTGTAGGAATAAAGGCCAAAAAATCCTTTAGCCTTTCTGCTATCTGGCTTCTCTGCACCTTGTCTCTCCAGCTCCTATCACCCACTCATGCTCCTGTCACATAATAATGCTCACCAGTCCTGACCAAGTGAGAACCTCCTAGGACTCTGACTGAGAAGCCCCACTCCCATTACTCCACTTAGCAAACTCCTACTCATCCTTCAAATTCCAGCTCAATGGCCAGCTCTTTAGAAGCCTTCTGGTTTCCCTAGGTAGGTCCTCACTAACAGGACTTGCACCATAGCCCATGAGCTCCTTGAGGAAGGGGCTAAGTTTTAGACATTCTCTGTATACTCTGACTAGATCAATGCTTACTACCCTGATGAAATGTTTGATAAGTGATGGAAGGAATTAAGTTTCTCAAACTACAGGAACAAGCAGAGAAGGTGGGATGGTAACAGCTCCAACTCTGCTCAGCCATTCTCCTAAATGATCTCACACAAATCATTTTTGTGCAAGGAGATTAGAATTAGGCCAACAGGATATCTATGACTCATTTTTTGGGCTCCTAAAAACCCTCCTCTATTGCTGCTTTTCCCTACACAAGGATATAAACAAGTGGCAAAGGAGTATTGATTAGCACCCCTGAAAGGTTTTATATAAATCTTTCTTTAAAAAATCATTTTTGGGGTTCCTGGGTGGCTCAGTGGGTTAACCATCTGACTCTCGGTTTCAACTTAGGTCATCATCTCCCTGTTTGTGAGATCGAGCCCCACATGGGGCTCTGTGCTGACAGCATGGAGGCTACTTGGGACTCTCTCACTGGCCCTCTTCGGTTCGTGCTCTCTCTTGCACTCCCTCTCCCTCTCAAAATAAATAAACTTAAAAAGTAATAATTCTCAAATCACTCGGCTTAACCCTAAAACATTTCCCCGATCTTGGATCTAGCCAAAGATTTATGAAACTCTCAATGAGTTGATGGGAAAGGAAATAAAGGCAAAACCAGAGCAGGAATGTACATATTCAACATTTACAGAGCGAAGTCACAACCAAGGCACCACAAAGGGCTGCAAAGGAATTCTACGATCAGTCTTAACCTCTCCTTGAGGCAATGACAACCTGTTAAGAAAGACAAATTTGACATGTTTCTGAAACATGTACATGAGCAAACTCCCACCTCCTGGGAAAGGAATACAAATATCAAAGCCAGGCTGCTGATCTAGATGATGTGTGGAGAGAAAGGACCAGCACTGGTGCTGGGGTTGTGGTTGGATGCAGAGACCGCTTCCCTGTAAATTGGCACAGTGCCCTGGACAGAGCAGGTCTGCACCCTTGACAAGAGGATTCTTCTCAAAAATATAATGCATGAAAAGCTCACGCAAATGAACTATGAGCCACTGTCTTTTTTTATGTGCACTGCAGTTTCTAAAAATTTCTGAAAAATCATAGAAATTATGGATTTCACAGAGAAGCAATACCTTAAAGAAGTTATATTATGCCTTGCTCTGGACCACATTTCTAACTTTTGAAGCATCCTGTGGTCACATGGTATTTTGGTATCCCACCCAGACTCATGGATTTCTTTAACCCCTTCTCCCTAGCATCCCCCATGTGTCCCCTGGTTTGGTAGGCAGCCTCAGAGGATGTCTGCTCTCCATCCCTTTCCTCCCTGTATGCACAGGCCACTCTCACATCAAGGGGTAGAAGGTCCCCTTATCTTGCATCCAGGTTAGCGTGACCTTCTTTGACCACAGTGACCAGTCTAGCCTCTAAAAACAACTCTGGTAGCTGCCATTTCCTCCCAGAGACCACCACACCTGTGAGGAAATCCAAGCTAACCACGTGGAGAGGTCATTTAGAGGAGCTCCAAGGCTCCAGGCCTCCCTAGAGCTTTCCAGCATAGTGGTCAGCTGAATGCCAATGGCTGAATGCAACAGCCCAGGCGGTCAAGTGAGTGACCCCAGCCAGTGCCACCTGAAACACAAAAACTGTCCAGCTGACCACAGTCAACCCACAGAATAAGATAGTAAGCTATTATTCTGAGGTTGTTACAGCAATAGATAACTGAAACACTTAGTAAATTGGATACATTTATGTGCGGTAAGGCCAAAGAGAAGTGGGCCATTCCACATTAAAGAGTTTCCTAGAGAATCAAAATATCCAAACTAGTTTTTATCAAACTCTGGCCAAAAAGGTTTTTAGAATGCAATACCACACCCCATCTTATACTAAATGTAACTTAATATTTTCTTGATGAATGGGTCATCACTGCAGAGACATCAGGAACTACACTGTCCTAGGACCTAATGAAATCTCCAGAAGTCACAGAAGTATGTAGGCTTTTGGTTGCAACCCCCATTCAATCTCTGGACAGCTATATGCCTTGATCAGTAGCAATATGCCTGCCCCTAGAAACACCTCATCCTCTGTCGCATAGCGCCTTCTAAGGGTTGGGACCCTATCCCTGCTGGAACTTTATCTCAACAGGTCTGAGGAAAGACAGTCTAAGGGGTTCTTTTATGTTTGAAGAGAAGGAACTCTGTTACCTCACTGATCTGGGTTTGAATCCTGATCTGCCACCTGCTCGCTATATGGCCTTAGACCAGTCATGTCACTTATACACATTTCAGTGTCCCCATCTGTAAATGAAAACAATATCTACCTCTTGCTGGGAGCTACTTACCGGAAACACAGCAAGAGTTCAGTGAATGAGGGCATCCTGTCTATACTCCATATTCAGTGGGCCTGGCCCTGCACGTGGGTGTTCCCCCTGAGCACACACACAGCTGAGCGTTGGTCAGGATTACACCCACAGAAGCCTGTCATCAAGAGTGCATATCAATGGGGTGCCTGGGTAGCTCAGTTGGTTAAATGTCCAACTCTTGATTTCAGCTCAGGTCACGATCCCAGGGTTGCAGGCTTGAGCCCCGCATGGGGCTCAGCACGGAGCGTGGAGCCTGCTTAAGATTCTCTCTCCCCATACCTCTCTGCCCCTCCCTTATGCTTATTCATTCACCACATTCACCATGCTCAGTCTCAAAAAAAAAAAAAAGTGCCTATTAAGAGAACACAGTGGAGGAGGGGCCAGGGAGGGAAGGTCTGAATATGTATTCAGGGTTGGAACACCCCAGGGGGTTCAGCGTACAAACGTGAAGGAACTGGAGAACAAGAATGACCTTGGAGTCCTAGGAAGTCCACCTCAAGGAGCATCCACCAGGGCTGTTGGGCAGACCAAGTCCAGGGGCCTACGTGTGTGTACATCCTGGAGTTTACAAAGCAAGCCTGGGGGCGGGGCAAGGGGAGACCCGGGCATGGATGTTGGGGTCCGACTGGCACTGCTACCCAGTCCCCCACTACTGGCCCAGCCCCAGGCTCTAGTTTACTCTCCAGGAAAACCAGCTAATGATAAAAGTGGCAATTTAAAATAAACATGAGGGATCCGATATTCACGGCCAAACATGAGTGAGGTAACGTGGTGAAAGTCAGGACCCACTGCATATGCACGACAAGGACGTACTAGAAAAGCTGTTCTCACACACAGGAGGATCAGAAAAGGCCACACACACACACACACACACCCGGGATGGGATTGAGGGGGTGATTTTCTGCAAAGTTGTTTCCATGTTCAATAATGCACTGTTCTTCCACAGCTGGATTTGATGCCTCCCCGTCCCTTCTACACCTTTCCTTAGTATTCTGGTCCTAAAACATGCCCAGCTGTGCACACGGCGCAGAGGGATGACCCTTCTGTCCCACTCTGGGACGGTGGCTTTGCCTCCCCGCCCGTTTCCTGCACACCTGCCTCTCTCACCCTGATGCCTCTGGTTGCTCAGAGCCCCCCAGCCTGCTGTCCTCCTGCCCCAATTCATCACATTTCATCTCACACATACCCACCCAGCCATGTCCCCACCAGGAAGAGTCCGTCATGGCCTCTCCCCTCCTTGTATCCAATTCCCAGGGGGAGACAGGGGGGTGCCTGCTGTGATATTTTAGGGCCTCCCACCTCTTGGTACCTTTCTTCAACACCACTCAGCAAACGCGTTTCGGGGCGGCCAGAGAAGCAGGAAGAGGCTCAGAAGCCTGCATTCCAGAGGAAGAGAGGATCTCAGGGAAGCCTCTGGATATGTCCTGCCCCCTCTCCCCATCATCCCCCCTTCTCACTCAGCAGGGACCCCTCCCCCGTTATCCAGCCCCTCCACTAACTCTCAACCTCCCTGAGCCTCAGTTTCCTCATCTGTAAAATGGAGCCAGTAACATCCAGAATCAAATGGGATGATGTATATAGAACCCTAAACTCCAGCCTGTGGATGAAGGAGTCTGGAAGCATCAGCCCTCTCACACAATATCCCTCCTATAGCTGCCTCCAGCCCCCCCGGAGCGGAATGTCCATCCATGGGGTGAATGCTGTGTGATGTGTACATGTGAAGGAATTACACATCCCCGGCATATCGTGTTCCCATTTGTAAATAAAGGTCTTAACAGGCTATTAATTCCAAGAGAAAATTTTGCTCTCAAACAGCCTTTCTGCTATGAAATAGTTTTCAAATATTGCTCCTTGCCCCTAACCAGTCACAGACTCTTTAACAACCCCGCCAGAAGGGAACAGGTTGTGTGGGCGCATTGAGGGTCTTGGGAATCGCCACTGGCCTCAGGAATGCTCCCTACCACCTTAACTGCGTTTTCTGCCCATCCCCCCTTCCCCCATCAGCTGCTGCCTAGCCCTGCCCTGGACCCCATCCTGCTCCATCACATCACCCTAAGGGGCAGTTTGGGGCAGTAGAGGGCAAGTTGTGCCATAAGAGGAGGGTGGCGCCAGGACCCAGGCAAGGGGAGGGATGTGCGGAGACCCCACTAGCTGCAGCTTGCTCCCCCCAGCCCAGCTCCCCTACACCCCCCAGCCTCGGACTGGGATTGTCTGATTCCCATTACCCCCAGACCCCACAGCCAGCAAGGCCCATACTATTGCTCAGTAATCTTCACTCATCCACTAATAAGTGAAACCCCAGCAACACCCCAATCCCACACCCCATCTGACAGCCCGGCTCGACCTACTTTTCTGGTCAGAACCCCAACCTTCCTGACTCCTAGGAGAAGAGCCCAGGGCAGGCTGGATGTCTTGCCGCCGACATTTCAGGCTACCCTGAGGTCTCCCTGTCCCTGTCTATCCCCTACCCCCCACTAAAGGAGTATGGGTTTGAGAGCACAAAGGGTGCAGAGGAGGAAGCCATCGACAGTGAAAATGCTTCTTAGTGCCGGTGGCAGCAGCAACAGGAGCATTCCCAAAGCCCCCAGACCCAGTGCCTGCTGGAACCCAATTCACCGCCCCCTACCGGCCCAGGAGGGAGTCACTGGCTGGATCCAACAGGTGATGGGCAAAGAAAAAGAAAAGGGGAGTCTTTAGGCAAGAGAAGGAAAAGCACGGTGGTGCTGGGGTCTGGAGAACATTCCTGGGGTTACCCTAGTTGGGGATCCGGCTGTCCCATTCTCACATCTCCGTCCCATCCTACCCTTGATCCCAGTAGGTAACATGGGCCCACAGGAGCAGAGGGCAGGTGGGTGTTGCTTCATTACACAGCTGGAGGAGAGATATATCCAGTGTTCTCCCCACAGGGCACACAGCCACCTGGGGCTTAATTTCCACCACATTCAGAAATACTGAATGCAGGGACTCTGTGACTTAAGGAAAACTTGGGCAAGTGGGTCTGGGAACCCAGGCACCTTTTAAAAAGGCACATTAGTTCCAAACAAGTGACTCAAACTTCTGGAATGCAGCCCACTGAAAGCTGAGGCCTCCTGCATTCTATCTCAGGCTCCCAAATGGACCTTGAGAGGGACCTCCCCCTTCCCCTCCATTCCGAAAGTCACATTCAGGGCACTGCTTCCATGCCAAGGCCATGCTCTCCTGGGATGCTAATATTGTTATCTTCTGTTTATTTCGTTTTCTTTTTTCCCGGTTTCCTAATCTTTTGGGTTTTTTGTCTCTTCTTAGCAGCACCCAAAGGATACCAGCAAATCACGAGTTTAGTGGCTGGGCTCCAAAGGGGAGAATTTGTTCTTGCTCTCTTAAGGGACAGCGAAGCATATGGGAAACTCCTGTGGTCCAGGGGCCCAGACAGGGAGGAAGATGCCAGAAGTGACTGTTTAGTAGAAAGTAACGGTTCTGAGTTGGAGGTCAGACCCCAAAGGCTGCCATGCCCACCGGCCTGTCTGCTCTGAGCTGTGCTTCCTACCATTTCCAAGCAGGAATGACCCCTGCCCCTCTTCCCCAGATAGCTTCCAGCAGGACCCTTGACTGGCAGAGGCACAAGCTAAAGCTCACGGACTCAAAAGTCAAGGTAGCAATGGCCTATTGTCACTTTATGTGAACAGGGCATCGGGAGAAAAACCAAGGGAACTCTTGGTGTACTCATGGGGCCCGTGCGCACCAGCCCGGGGCTGGGCTCCTGCAGAACGCACAAGGCTTCCTGAGAGAGGACCCTGCATCAGCAGGAAAAAGTTAAAACAGAAAACCTGTGTTTTCCTCTAACCAAGTGGGAGGCAATGGGACGGCTCCCTGGCGTTCTTGCATCAACCCCTATGGCACTGCTGGGCCTATGGAGACTCAGCTCTCAAGCCCAAGAGACCATGATAATGGCTTTGGCAGAGATGTAGCCAGCATCATGACATAGGAGGAAGAGCACTGGAACCGGAATCGAGAAATGGACGCTCCAGGCATGTGATCACTGTAACTACTTATGTAGCCTCGAACAGGGCACTTTCCATCTCTGGGCTCACGAATAAAGGAGGCAGCAGGTAGGGCACAAGACTGTGGAACTCATTAAGCCCCACAGGCTCCTCCAGATGGGTTAGTAGATAAACTCAGATGCTGAGAATCACACCTCCCAGTCTCTATAGCCCCTCACCGCCTAGCCAGGGTCTTGGCTCCTGGCAGGAGCACGATGCGATTAGTTAAGTGGTGGCCCAAACTCCACCCCTTCCAGCAGAACGTGTCCTCAAAGAACTAGCAGACCCTCCACTACCGTGGCCAGCACGACTGTCCCCATGTACGTCCCCATACCTCCCAACTGCTCTACACACCGTGAGCTCCCAGCGGCAGACGCAGGATCTAGGACCATCACACCTTTGTGTTTCTTAGGGCATCTCTGCCCACATGCCCTCTGATCTTGATAACAACCACTTATGCAGACATACGGTCCCCATCCGACAGAGGGGTACTGAGTCCACACAAGTCAGTCAACTGCTGAAGCTAGTCAAGGACAGGCTGGAGACCAGAGGCTAAGGGAACCCTCCCCTTCCCCATAAGAGGTCTTTCTCTTGGAGATCAAGGACAGAAGCAATGACCAGGACGACGCTGCCTTGGAACCAGGCCTAGTGGGCCTTCCTGCTGCCCACCTGGGCTGGACACGGGTGACAGAGTGGCCCTGAGGCCCAATGTCCTGACATCCTCCACTCCCTCAGGCCAAGCACAGAGAAGCTCCAGAGAAACTCCAGAGGTTGAGAGAGAGACGGTCTTTCTGTACAAGCAGCCCAGAGCCCCGGAGGCACTCCCCCAACATATGTTGACTCAAGGGCAAAGACAACAATGCCATCCCACCTTTGAAACTGGTACCACCTCGCAGGAGAGCTGGTGGGAAGGGAAGCCCCTGGGTGGGACTCAAGGCGGGACTCACCTCCCTCAGCAAGTGCCTGCCTTTCAGCCCATCCTGCTGCTGCTGGGCCACGGTGACCCCCAAGACGAGTGTGTGCACAACACAGGAGACCACGGAGATGATGACGATGGGGCTGAGGCTGAGGGGCAGCGTGATGAAGAAGGAGAAGACAAAGAAGGTCTGCCAGCCCACCGTGTCGCTGGCCGCATGCGCGCAGGCAAAGTTCAGGCCCAGGTAGGAGAAAATCTGGGCAGTTATCAGCAGCCACAGCAGGTAGGGCACCACTTTCCGGGTGACGCGGTCGGGGAGCAGCCCCTTTTTGCAGAGCACGAACAGGAGGATGTCCAACAGCAGTCCCATCCCAGCGACGACCAGGGGAGCCAGCTTGTCGCTGGAGTAGACCACCGCGCACATGACCACCACGTAGCAGTCGAAGAGGGCCGCAAAGACCACCAGCACCAGCAGCGTCTCATGGCGCTGCCGTTTGAAGTAGGTCTGGTACAAGTTCTCCAAGGACTCGGGCACGAAGGTCAGCCGCATGAATCGAGGCAGGCAGAGGCAGGATCCTGAGTTCCGGACAGAGATTTCATGGGTCCGGCCCACCCCGCGGTCGGGGTCAGAGGGCAGGCTGACCGAGTATTCGGCGGAGTACTCAGCCGAGTACTCGGGCTCGGAAAAGCCCTGGTTCCTTGGCATCCTGGCGACTGTCTGCTTCTACCAGTCCAGGAGAGGTGGACCGGGATCAGAGGAAGGGCTCTGGAACGGGCCACCTACCAGGGCTCTCGAGGGCCGGCCACCTCCAGCAGGACGCAGAGCAGGTCTCCAGGGCACAGGCAGCGCTGATCTGGAACTTAGAAGGACAACGCCAAGTAGATACACGGCTCTTCATTCCTATCTGTGGTTTCTCGTGACCCATCCTACCCCTCCCGAACGAATCGCTGCTGCCCGAGGCTCCGGGACCAGGGCCTTCTCCAGTCGCCCCCACGCTCACGCCACCACCGGACCACCCACACACACACATACCTGGTCCCGTCCTCACCAGTTTCCTGTCTGTGGCTTGCCAGAGGCCCGGCCACCTCTCCATCCCTCACACTCCGGGTCCATCTGTGTCATCCCTTCTCCCTCAGTCCCTGACTTCCTCACCTAAATTTCCAACAGGCCCAAGCCTTAGAAGCTGGAGATTAAACGTGCCCGGGAGCAACCAGAGCCATCCCGGGGATTCCTGAATCTTCCTGGTGTTTACTTCCTTCTCCCACCCAACCCTGGGCGGCTCCGGCTCTCCGCCTCCGGGCACTACCTGCCCTCGGGAAGGCTGGCCTGCCCCTGCATTTACCTGTGAGGGAACTCGGGAGCCGCGTGGTCCGGCCGGTCCCCGCTCGGGCTGCGGGGCTGGGTCACGCGTGTGGCGCGCGGGGGCCGCGTCGCCCCGCCAGCGTCCCGGTCCCCGGCAGGAGGGCGACCCCCCCCCCCTCACCGTCAGGCCCGGGATCCGGCCGGGAGAGGCGCGGGGCTGCCCCTCAGCATTCGCGGGCGCCCGGCCGCAGGAGGAGGAAGACGGCGGGGGCTGAAAAATCGGGGGGCGCCCGCCTCCGGGGCTGCGGCTCGCGGCACGGCCGGACCCCTCCCTCTCGCCCCCGCTGTGGCGGTGGCGGCGGCGGCGGCGGCGCGGCTAGGGGCGCACCCGGGGCCCTCTCGGGCGGGAGCGCGGGCCGAGGCCGGGGCAGCCCGCCAGCATCCTCTGGGCCGCCCGCGCGCCGAGCGGAGCCAGCCGAGTCCGGGCGCGGCGCGCTGCACTGTGTGAGTCCCCGCGCGGCGCCGGCGGCTCCGGGGCCACGCGCGCTCCAGGCCCCGGGAGGCGGGCGGCGCCCCTCCCTCCCCGCAGTCGCCGCCCTCTCGGCGAGCGCGTCCCGGAGTTGGGGGGGGGGGGACGAGCGCCCCGATCCAGCCCCGCGGCCCGCGTGGGGTAGGAGGCGGAGGAGAGCGGGGGCGAGAGTCGCAGGGACCCCGGTGGCCCCGCGCCCCAGCGGCCGGAGGCGAGCTGCCTACGGCTGCTGCGTGGAGGCGCCGGGGTGGGCGGCGGGCAGGAAGGATGGGCGAACCGATGCCCCCGCCTCCGCCCTGGGCAGGCCGGGTCTCGGAGGATGAAAGCCCGGGACGTGCCCTCCCGCAGGTGAGGCGCGCTCGCAGCACCCCTGCCGCCGCCTCTTATGCCGCGGCTTCCTTCTGGGCGCAGAGAGGAGAGGCCGGGACTGAGGTTTGGGGCTGGCTGCCCCGCCGGGCGCGCCGGGCCTAAGTGTCCCCGCCCACCCTGGCAGTCCAAGCCTTCCGCCGAAGGGCCCGCAGCTGAGCTCTGTTTGAATTGTTCCTGAAGGAGGAGGGTAGGAGTGGCCCGGTAGGCACCTGGCACGTGGAATCGCAAGCGATCCGCTTCAGAAAGATCTCGCGTGCACATTTCACCTGCTTGAGATGGGTCTGAATTTACAAACTCTGCTTAAAAACTAAAATGCTCCTGTGAACGGTTAAGCCTATTAGTCTCTTACACCTTAGTATAAATTACGTTTCTTGGCTTTGACAGAACACCTTGCCAAGATCAACCACAGACTTTAAGAATTTAGATAAAGGGAAAGGGGAACAAAACGTGTGTGTAGTGCGGGGTCGGGGGTGGAGAGTTGCTGAAGACTGCCAGCAGCATTAGGGAATGGGCTTCCATGGGGAGAGCAGAAGAAATGAGTCCTAGAGGAGAGAAACTCAGCCATCCAGGCCCTGGGAGGACAAGTCTCTTCGTGCCACTGAGAGTCATCCATGAATGCCCTTTCCAAAGCCTCAGCCACCTCACATCCCTCAGGAATAGATTCATCAGAGAATTGATGCTACCACAGCTGTTTCTGTCCTTCTCTCTACTAATTCTGAAAACTTGCCAACCTCAGTCCAAACCTGTCAGGGCATTGATTACCAAGGCGGGGGCATAGTATCAGAGTTTGGAGGAGCATAATTTGAATAAAACAGCACCTTTCCCCTTTGTTTTAATTTGTTTGGCGTTCCAAAGTTTTTTTTTTTATTTTGAATTGTTACAGGATGTTAAAGGAGACATGATTTTTATGTTTAACAAAGGTGCCTGTGTTAATAAAGGGGGGAAAGCCGATAAATAATGTTTGGGCCTGCTTTGGGACAAAGGACACCCACATTGCACCCTCCCCCTTTCCTGGTAATAAGACAATCCTTGGAGTTCTCCTGCCCGGCTTCCTACTTGGCAAGACCACGTCCAGCTCCCGGGCCACGTGGGTTCTTTGCTGGGCCTTTGCCCTCACGTCCCAGCCTTTGTACCACACTCACCTAGCAAAGGGAGAGTTTTCTGCACAGATACCCCTGGTTAAAAAAAACAAAAACAAAAAAACAAGCCTGATTTCCTGCCCTAATCACTGGCCTACACTACTCCACTTCCTGACCTTCCACAATCCTCCTTTCTCTGCTGTGGACACCTATCAACAGCCGGGCCGGGCATCAGGGCAGGCCAGAGGAGCCACACAGTCCCTGCCCTCAGGATGCCTGCCGTCTCTGTGGGGGCACCAAATAACCTATAAGACAGACCCTCGGCTGCACCCAGGTGGCAATCAGAGATGACCCGAAACTGGGCCTTTCAGGACTGGGTGGAAGGATCTGACTCGTTCTGAAAGGGGCGCACTCAGAGACCTGAAGCCTCTGACAAGGCTCCGCGGGGGAGGGGAGCTTCCGGAGCACATTCCCATCCCTACTCTGCTTTCTGGGTATGGGCTCAGCCCTTCCCTGGGGATGTGGGAAGCCCCATGGGCCTCCCTAGGAGCCAGAGGCCACTGAGTGAATATTCCAGAGTAGGAAAGCAGCTCAAGGTCCTGCATGCGGAAGACATCAGGGAAAACACAACTAGTGGGAGACGGGCAGCCGGCCCTGAGAGCCTTCCGCAGCTTCTCCGGCACCTGGAGCCAGATAGCCACTGAATGAATGATTTCCCTAGGAAGAAATGGCACTTTGTAAGTGCACCTCTTGCCCCCGAGGGAACCCACGGGCCTCATTCACTGATACTGAAATGTCCTGGTCCAGGGAAATTAAAAATAACCCCACTCAAGAAAAGGGTAGGAAGTGTCTTCAGTTTCTAAGCTATACATTTTGTATCTATCTTAAAACACATGTACACACAGGCACGCACCCACGCAACCCAAGACCGTGAATGGCTGCGTGGGTGACTTGCCTAGGACGCATGTCCTAAACTGGGGACAGAACCTGGGTGTCAGCTGCCTTGGAGTTCTCCTGCCCGGCTTCCTACTTGGTAAGACCACGCCCAGCTCCTGTGTCAGCTCGGGTGGGTGTCCTGACTCCCACCCTAGCCCAGGACAAAGGATAGGTACCTCTTTGCTTGTATGGTTTGAGACTAGAGATGATTGCAGAGTGTTAATTGTTGTTGGATAAACAGGAGTGGTTTGGGCCCCTGGGGAAATGTGGCGGCTCCCGAATCTAGCAAACAATAGATCCGAGCAGAGCCCTGGTGTCCTGGGGAAAGAGAAGTGGGAGGAAAGAAGATCATTAGCTCCTCTGGTGCTGGGCCCCAGGAGAGCCCTGTTTGGGGCCTTAGCTGAAGGCAGAGCCCGAGACCAGGGCCTGCATACAGCTGGTTTAATTGGACAAGTGATTCCCAGAGAAAGAAGGTGGGGAAGCCAGTAAATACAAGGGTGAGTGATGAGTGGTCACCACGGACAGTAGGGCTCAATCCATGAGTGCAAAAAGCAACTCAGAACTTTCTGCTGGAGGGCTGGAAGAGGGGAGTATTCATGCACTCACTTCCCTACCCCACTGGGTACTTCCTGGTGTGCACAAGCTTCAGGGACGACGAGGCAGGGAACAAGACAGTGCAGAGGCGACATGCGTCCGCTGCATGACAGAGTGGACAGGTGGGCCCAAAGGATGGGCAGACACCACACCACTGTCCCATAAGGGACCAGACCCCTTGTCAACTCCTGCCAACTCAGAGGTTTGGATCCTGTCACCTGGAGGAGAGAGTCACATGGTACAGGACAAAGCTGGCCCCTGTGCACTGGCCATGTGTCCTGGCAGGGCAATGACCCAGCACTAACCCCTAGATGGGGTCACTGGGAGGAAGGAGGAAATTAACGGGAACCAAAGCGGTTGGCAGATCTCCACGGAGCAAGTCAAAGGGAGGAGCTCCCATCCATCTCATGGCCGGATCCCCAAGGCGCCCACCCCAGCGTGACTGTTCCAGGGTGGGCTGCTGTCTCCCTCGAGCTGTCTCTGGTTGCATCTGGGAGCCTGTGTGATCAGTGGGCATGTGTGTGATCAGTGTGCATGTGCGTGATCAGTGTGCATGTGCATGAGGGTGAGAGTGAGCAAATGTGATGGGTGTGAGTGAGCATGTGTGATCAGTGTGTTTGATCAGCATGCACGTGGGTGAGTGTGTGTGCAGTGTGAGCACGTGCCCTGTGGGTGTGGCTCCAGCCTCTCCTTCTGGTCCCCATGCCCCACTTGTTCTGTCCACCTGCACGGCCTACTCGCTGCCCTTGGATCTTTTGAGCTCTCAAATAGGCAGACAGAAGCGAGTAGAGAGAGCACAGTGCTTCCAGACCCTGTGATTTGTGTTGTCTCCTTCAGTTTTATGACGTAAGTACGAACGTCCCGCATTACGTGGGTGAGAAAACTGGGGCTCAGAGACCCCTCAGGGGCGGCAGAGAGGGGGCTGGATGCCGAATGTGCTCTTGGCCACACAGAAGTCAGGCTCAAGCAGGAATCCTCAAGAAGCTTCCTCCAGTCAGTCAGTTGCTGCCTCTCTAACCAAGGGATACTTGATCTTGGGGACCAGGTGCTTAGCCAGCAGCCAGAGGCAGCCTGTGGAATTGTGGCTCCCTAGATGGCAGAGAAAGAGACTCGAGGCATCATTCTGCCCCAGCCCGGATGAGGAAGTTGAGGCCCAGACAGGTTAAATTTGGGGAAGGCAAGACACATGCCCATGGAGTGTGAAGCAATGTGTGAATGCTGAGTAATCCCGGGGCCTCTGTGGAAATGTCACGTTTCCAAAAGCACTCAAGCCAGGGCCCCTCTGGGAAGAGGCACCATAGAAATATGTGCTAACAACCCTCTCCCCGGCCTGCTGGGGATGAGAAGGAACAGACAAAGATTTTAGAACAATAAAAGATGGCTAGAGAAGGCCCGGGTGGGGAGGAGATGGGGCCCCGACCTTCACGGTCCCTCTCACAGGTGGGAAGTCACAACACGCGAAAGAGCGAGGCTGAGACCCCTGAGGGGTCAGGCTGGAGGGGCTAAAGGAGCACTGGTGAAAAGCCCTCACTGCAGATGAAAACAATCTACTGTCCCCATGTCTGCTTCCCCCCAGCCCCCACCTCCATCTCAGGAATCACCCTTGCCTCTGCCCTTCTCACCCCCCGGCCCATTCTCTACCCCCAAAACCAGGGCGATTGTTCCAAATCCAAATCTGATCTTGTCCCCATCTCCTTTGAGAATCCCGTCGCTAGCTGTCCCTGCCCCAGCTAAGAGGACTGCCTACCTTGCCACATACTAGGATTAAATAAGATAGTACTTTTGAAGTGCTCAGCTATCACCTTGCCTTTCAAGTTGCACTAAAGGAACGCCAGTCATTTTTTACTTGGGTTGAATGGTGGCCCCCAAAAAGGTACATCCATGTCCAAATCCCTGGAACCTGTGAATGTGACCTTACTTGGAAAAAAAAAAGTCTTTGCAGATGTAATTGGGTTATGGATATTGAGATGACACCATGCTGGATTGCTTGGATGGCCCTAAATCCAATGATAAGTGTCCTCAGGTGAGACAGGCACAGAGGAGGAGATGATGTGTAGATGGAGGCAGAGGTTGAGGGGAAGGGGCCGCAAGCCGGGGAGTGCCTGAAGCCACCAAAAGCTGGAAGAGGCAGGGAGGTGTTCTCCCCTTGAGACTCCAGAGGGCGTGCAGGCCTGCTGACCAATTGATTCCGGACCTCTGGCCTCCAGAATGGCAAGAGAATAAATTCTGTTGTTTTCAACCACCCAGGGTGCGGTCATTTGTTATGACACCCACAGAAACCTAAGACAGGATCCAATAGTACACTTTCTATACCTGTATTTAACACCTACTAGGATTTGTTGTAATTTTACATGACTGTTGCCCCACTCATTGGACTTTGAGCCCAGGGTCAAGGCCTTGGTTTACTTGTATACCTGGAATGCCAGCCCCTGGTAGGTTATGAATAAACCTTGTTGAATTAAAATAACAGTTCTGGGGAGCCTGGGTGGCTCAGCAGGTTAAGCATCTGACTTTGGCTCAGGTCATGATCTTGTGGTTTGTGAGTTCAAGCCCCGGATCGGGCTCTGTGCTGACAACTCAGAACTTGGAGCCTGCTTCAATCTGAAGATTTTGTGTCTCTGCCCCTCCCTCTCCCTCTCTCAAAATAAATAAACGTTAAAAAAATTTTTTTAATAACACTTCTGAGGCACCTGAGAGGCTCAGTAGGTTAAGCATCCAACTTCAGCTCAGGTCATGCATGATCTCCCGGTTTGTGAGTTCGAGCCCCATGTCGGGCTCTGTGCTGACAGCTCCTAGCCTGGAGCCTGCTAAGGATTCTGTGTCCTCCTCTCTCTCTGCCTGTCCCCCGTTCATCCTCTGTCTCTCTCTGTCTCAAAAATAAACATTAAAAAAATTTTTTTTTAATTTAAAAATACAAACAATAACAATTCCATCGGATCCTCTTTTCCATTTGCAGAGCTTCTTCAATGACCTGGAGACATGCCAGGGGGTGGCAAAATCCACCTCATAGTTATTCCCAGACTTCAGTTGTACTTGAAGTGATGTTTTTTTCTCCTTGGAGGGAAGTCGAGTGATTTAACCGGCAAGTAATTTTAATCACGATTTTTATCGCGAAACCATCAGGGATTGATTGGGGAGCGGAACACATGAATTTGTATCCGTTCTGGGGTACAAGACAAGACTGTAAGGAAACGGACATAGGGTACCGTCTCTGGATCATGCCTCCAGAGCTCGTGGAGGGCTCGTTCTCTCTGTGTCCAGGAATGCTGGAGACGCCCAAGGTCCACGCCGTTACCCAGGCCTGTGCTGCTGCTCTCCAGCCGTGTAGAGCTCTCACGGTTCCAAGCACCCTCTCATGCCCTCATCACTTTGCATATGCCGTTTCCTCTGCCTGGATCTTTCTTTCCTCCTGTTGTCCACCAGATACCCATCCTCAAAGACCCCCTTCCCATGCCATGTGCTCTGTGAGGTCCTCTCTCATCCCCAGGCAGGGGCGGCCCCTCGAGAACCGCTGTGAGGACGGTCTGCTCATCTGTCTCCCACTCTGGCGGAGTCTCTCAGGGGCAGACGATGTGTTCTCATCCACCTCCTCACCCTGCTTCGTCTTTCTTCATGGCACATTCTGCCTGAAATGACAGTGTATAACTATTTGTTCCTAAGTCTTGTTTCGTCCCCATGGAATGTGAGTTCCGTTGGCAAAACACACACACACACACACACACACACACACACACACACCACACACACAAAAAAACACACAAAAAAAACCCCGTTTTGTTTTGGCTTTTTAAACTGCTGATTCTCATGTGCTTAGCATCAAACCGGCCCATAGTATATGGATTCCTTTCCTATAGCTCCCATAACAAATTTAGTGTCTAAATAGTACAAATGCATATCATCTTACAGTTCTGGGGGTCAGAAGTCCAAAATGGGTTTCATCGGGTGGAAGTCATAGCTTTGGCAGGGCTTCGTTCTTTTCTGGAGACTAGGGGAGAATCTATTTCCTTACCTTTTCTGGCTTCTAGAGACCACCCACATTCCTTGGCTCATGGCCCCCTTCCTCCATCTTCAAAGCCAGCAATATTACATCTCTCTGGTCTTTCTTCCATAGCCACATCTCCCCGTAACAGAGCCTGGAAAGTCCAATTTTAGGGACTCATGGGACTAGGTTAGACCCACCTGGATGATCTCCCTGTCTCAATGTCCTAAGTCATATTTGCAAAGTCCCTTTTGCCATGTAAGGTAACACACTCACAGTTTCTAGAGATTAGGATAATGACAGTTTGGGGGCCATTGTTCCATCTATCACAGTAGGCTCCTGATAGGATGGCCAGGCAATGCTGCCTATAGCAAGGATCCGTATTAGTTCATTTCTCCTAAACAAATCTTCCCCAGATGTTTCTAATCTTGATGCTGCACGAAATGTCACTAACAGGTTAAATCTGGAGATTGTAAAGCATCTTAAAAGTCCGTGAATTGGGGCGCCTGGGTGACTCAGTCGGTTAAGCGTCCGACTTCAGCTCAGGTCACAGTCTCGCGGTCCGTGAGTTCGAGCCCCACGTCGGGCTCTGGGCTGATGGCTCAGAGCCTGGAGCCTGCTTCCGATTCTGTGTCTCCCTCTCTCTCTGCCCCTCCCTCGTTCAGGCTCTGTCTCTCTCTGTCTCAAAAATAAATAAACGTTAAAAAAATTTTTTTAAAAATCTGTGAAAAGGTGCTTTTTTCTGAGAGGAAAGAGGTCCTTGAAATCTTTTGATGCAAGAAAAAGCTCTAGAAGGAACTCATCTATCTGCCTGAGATCTTCCCTACCTTTATTCCATGTTACCTAATCTGCATTAACAGGACAGACCCATTGTTCCAGGAAGGCTGGTCGGGAACAAGAGATGTCTGAGATTTGTGGGATTCATTCCAAGGCTCTCCAAATCCCCTTCATGCTGTCATTAGAATTGTCTTCCAGAACCACGGTTTAGACTTTGCACTTCCTCAAAAACTCCTATGGTTTTACTGTTTTCAGATTCGATTCTAAAGTCCTTAGCATCCAGGATATTTCTTGGTTGGGTCTTAAGCTCCTTATCTCATGTAATCATCACAACTGTTCTATGATGTAAATATGATTATTATGTCCATTTTACAGATGGGAAAACTGAGACTAGGTTCATAACTTGCCTGAGGTTCCACAGCAGATAAAGGATACTGCCAAGTTTGTACCCATGCACCTGACCCTAGGGCCTGGCATGCAGGCCCTGTGAAATCCGACCTGCCCAGTCTATCAGTCATTGCCGGAGGAATGATAGACTCAGTAGCCTGACCCCCTGCTTGGGTAGGGGTCAAGTTAGTGCCAGACCACAGGGTGTGAGTCAGGGGAAAGCAAAGCAGGAGAGAGACTAGGCCTTTGCCAGAAGATATGTCTGTTCAAATCCAGAGTTGTGTCACTAGCCTGGGAGGCAGAAAGGCAGCCCAGTTGGAGGGTCGAAAACCAGACAGCAGGCCCACAACAGGGTGACACCCAGGGGGACTCTGCAGCCTGCAGCCCGACTAGGAAAGACTCAGGTCAGCTTGATTTGCATGCTGCTGACCCATTTTCATATCTTAAAATAAGAAACATTGAGTATAAGCTTCCGCGATTATATTTACCAAGTCAGAGCAGAGTGAGGCCCAGGTCTGTAAAGCTGAGGTTTATCTGTCCCCCTTGGTCTTTTAAGGCACCCTCCCTTCCCTTCTCCCAGTGTCTGGGCCTCTCACCTTCTCTTCTTCTTAGGACCAGATCCCAGAGAGTGATCCGCCTGAAGCTGGAGAGATGGACACGTTACTGCTGAGGTCTTGAAGCCATCAATTCCGCCACTGCCTGCTCCCGCTTCTGAGCCACTTAGGAAGCGGACCCTGGAAGCAGGCAGGTGGGGCGCACAGGTCACCCGGGATGGAGTGAGTCAGAGCTTGGGGCTCAGACATTTGGCCACAGTCTGTGATAATGCTTCACTCTGGACTTGAGCCCCTTCACCTAGCCCCAGGCATGGGGGGTGGCCAAATGTCCCCCCTCCAGGTGCAGAGCCTGCCCTGGGGATATGGAAGTAAGAGAACAAAATGCACCCTATCGCTCACTCAGCTAGCAAATGAGAACAGAGTGAGAGGGCCAAGCAGATGGGGCTCAGTTCCTGTTCCCCATTTCACCAGAAGAAAGTTACTGAAGCCAGAAGAGCTCTCCAGGGGGGTCTCTGTAGAAGCAAAAGAGGGAGACGTACTCCACTAACAGTCATCTCTACACACGCACACACAGACGCATGCATGCATGTGCACACATGCACACACAGATGCATACACATGTGCACACACAGGTGCATACATGCATGCGCACACACGCACACACAGATGCATGCGTGCATGTACACAGATGCACACACAGATGCATGTACACACAGGCACACACTGGTGCATGTATGCATGTGTGCACACGCAGATGCATGCGTGTATACATGCATGTGCACACATACACACACGTACACACATGCACACACATACATGCACACACAGATGCATGTACACACAGGCACACACTGATGCATGCATGTGTGCACATGCAGATGCATGCGTGTATACATGCATGTGCACACATGCACACACACGTACACACATGCACACACAGATGCATGCGTGAATACACACACAGAGACACATGCAGGCATGTGCAGACACGCACACAGATGCACACATGTACACACACAGACACATGCATGCATGTGTGTGCGTGTGCGCGCACACACACACACACACACCTTGGATTGATGGTCAAAGCCATGGGTCAAAGGAATAAGTCAGAAAGATGGTATTTCAGATTTCACTAAGGAGTAAGAAAGATGGTATTTTGTAGGCAGAGTGGCCTTCCCAGCACCCCCCCTCCCCGAATAGGTCAGAGCATACATGATCCAAAAGTACAGTGGAGATTGTAGAGGAGAGGTCGCTGCCTCCTGTGCAGGGCAGGCCCCTCCCCTTGCCCTGGAGCCCATCCCGTACACCCCACTCTGCTCCTTCCCCGTCTCTCCTGACTCTTCCCTGTCAACAGGCAAGGCCGCTCCCATCTTAAATCATTAACAAACGACAACCCTTCTGGGTTCTTCATTCCCTCTAGCTGCCACCTTATCTTCTTTCTTCCAGGTCAAGCTTCTTGCAGAAGTTTACTAAGCAGCATTCATAATGTCTGCTTCAAAAAAGGAGACCAGAAAAGGCTCCGTGCAGTAGGATGCCCCTGAGAAGGAAGAGGGGGAAGAGTATTTGCCCAGAATGAAGAAGGGGCAGCCAGCAGAGAGGGAGCAGCAGGAGCAGAGATGTGGAGGCAGGGAAGTCCAGCAAGCGTGTGGGAATCGTGAATGCAGGTGGATAGCAGAAGGGTGTAGAAAGAGAAGTCGTGGCAAGGCAAGAAAGGTAGAAAAGGGCCAGATCACAGAAGGCCTTGAATGCCGAGCTAGAATTGCTACGTTTGGGCTTTACAGCTGTTGAGGCTTCATTTGGACAAATGACAGGTCCTGACCAGCTCCGTTCTCTCAGAGGATTGATTTGGAATAAAAGATGGTTTGGAAAAGGAAGAGACTGTCAAGGGAAAACTGGCAAGAAGGCACAAAATAAAAACTACCGGAAGACAGTGGTCCAAATTAAGTAATGCTCTCTAGGATTCGTTCCACAAAGTTCTCAGGCCTCGCACATGAAGCTGTCATGTGGATTTGCACTCAAATTAGACACGCACGGGTTTTTGGGTAAGCATATTCATGTGTTTTTACAGATAGTAACGTTTATAGCTGTTAAATAATTCATGCTGGCATTGTTTTCCCTCTTGTGCTCTTAAAAAAGATGCTGTTTACTGCACAAGCGCTGGCAGAAAGAAGTCAGCTACCCGCTTTGCCATCCTTTTTACAACCTTGCTGTGCCACGTGGGGGGTGCCAGGCACCTCTCTGAAAATGTTCTCTTCAGTGGAATACATGCTAAGCTTTTTCAAAACCAGATCAAGGGCTTAGCCCTTTTTGTTTTTATTAGAGTTTTTATGATTTTTTTAAACATCTCTTTATTTTTGAGAGACAGAGAGAAATAGAGCACAAGCAGGGGAGGAGCAGAGAGAGAGGGAGACACAGAATCCAAAGCAGGCTCCAGGCTCCGCGCTGCCAGCACAGAGCCGACGCGGGGCTTGAGCCCACGGACCACGAGATCATGACCCAAGCCAAAAGTCGGCCACTCAACCAACTGAGCCACCCGGGTGCCCCTAGAGTTTTTATTTTAATTTAAAAGTTTTTCATTTGATTAAAACCCATCTTGGTGAAATAGGTTCAGCATGGGTTTCAGCAGGTCTGTCTCTCACCCCTCCTCTAGGATGCCTCTGTCTTTATGTGCAACCAGCCCCGACCAGGGGGAGGCAACCTACCGCTTTCCTCACCGCTGAGCGATGACCCAGAGCCTCCAGTGCAAGGCTTTCCGGTCAAGATGACTCTAGCCCTTCCCTTCATTAACAGCCTCACAGAGCCCACACTACCTGTCAGCTTTAAATCTGTTTGGACAGGAAAGCTTATAGCCATGCTCTGCTATTTTTAGGAGGTGCTAGCATTGACTCAGTCTTTCTGCTGGCTGGCAACCCTCTGCTCTCTCCTTCCTGCGCTGTCACTTCTTGGGGCGGTGAGCACGTCTCCCATCTCCCTGCCTGGCTCAGCTTCGGCCCGCGCCCCCTTCTCACACTTTCCTAGGGCAGGGGCACGTCTCTCAGGGGCCACATTTCCTTGCTTCTCAACAACAGCTGCTCCACAAGTCACAGACGCTAACCTGGATGGAGCTGGAGACTGCATCTTGTTCGTAATTTTGTATGAATGTAGCCGTAAGCGGGAGTTAGGTGGTCTGTTTTTTGTTTTTTGTTTTAATGAAGTCTAAGTTCAAATACACCTTTAAACAAAAATAATTTGGGGCGCCTGGGTGGCTCAGTTGCTTAAGCGTCCACCTCTTGATTTCGGCTCAGGTCATGATCTCCCGGTTCATGGGATCCAGCCCCACGTGGGGCTCTGCACTGACAGTGCGGAGTCTGCTTGGGATTCTCTCTCCCTCTCTCTCTGCCCCTCCCCCACGTGCTCACACACACACACACACACACACACACACTCTCTCTCTCTCTCTCTCTCTCTCTCTCTCTCTGTCTAAATATAAATAAATAAACATTGTCTGGGGTGCCTGGGTGGCTCAGTTGGTTGGGCGACCAACTTCGGCTCAGGTCATGATCTTGCAGTTTGTGAGTTCAAGCCCCGCGTCGGGCTCTGTGCTGAGAGCTCAGAGCCTGGAGCCTGCTTCCGATTCTGTGTCTCCCCCTCTCTCTGCCCCTCCCCTGCTCATGCTCTGCGTCTCTCTGTCTCTCAATAATAAATAAATGTTAAAAAAAAATTTTTAATAAATAAACATTGTTTAAAAATAATAATTTACAGGGGCACCTGGGTGACTGAGTTGGTTAAGCGTCTGCTTCAGCTCAGATCATGATCTCGCAGTTCGTGGGTTCAAGCCCCTTGTTGGACTCTATGGACAGCTCAGAGCCTGGAGCCTACTTCAGATTCTGTCTCCCTCTCTCTGCCCCTCCCCCGCTCATGCTTTCTTTCTCTTCTCTCAAAAATAAATAAACATTAAAAAAAGTTTTTTAAATAATAATACAGTTGACCCTTGAGTAACATGGTTCTGAACTTCATGGGTCCACTTACAAATGGACTTTTGTGAATATATACAGAACAGTATTGTAAATGTACTTTCTTTCTCTCCTTTATGATTTTCTTGAAAGCATTTTCTTTTCTCTGGTTTACTTTACTATAAGAATACAGCATTAATACATATAACATAAAATATGTGTTAATCAAACCTTTATGTTATCGCTAAGGCTTCTGGTCAAAAGGAGGCTGTGAGTAGCTAACTTTGGGGGGAGTCAAAAATCATACTCAGATTTTTAACGGTGTGGAGGTTGGTGTTCCTAACCCCCCATGCTGTTCAAAGGTCAGCTGCACATTTAAATAGCTTTAGAGAGAAAGATGTGAAGGATTTAGATGTTAGCTATAAGTTGAAACTTATTGTTCATTATATTTTTATCCCAGAGTATAGCAGAGTGACTGGCATAGAAAAGACACTAAATAAATGCTTGGAGAAAGGAATGCTTAGGAATAAATGAATAAATTCAAAGGTGTTAAAAGCTTGGTGATTTATCCCTCTCAAGGGTAAAATTTGTAGTTTTATGCAGAAATTGTCTTTAATACACTGAAAATGATGGCGTTCTCAGATATCTCTCCCAGGGTGGGGCCAGCAACATTTTTGGCAGTTGGGTTAGATGATAGTTGTTGGGGTGATTTCTGTCTTTTTTTTAAATGTTTTTTTTAAACGTTTATTTACTTTTGAGACACAGAGAGAGACAGAGCATGAACGGGGGAGGAGCAGAGAGAGAGGGAGACACAGAATCGGAAGCAGGCTCCAGGCTCTGAGCCATCAGCCCAGAGAGCCCGACGCGGGGCTTGAACTCACGGACTGCGAGATCGCGAGATCGTGACCTGAGCTGAAGTCGGACACTTAACCGACTGAGCTACCTAGGCGCCCCAAGGGGTGATTTCTCTCTTAATAATCCCAAACTCAATTCAAAATGGCTTAAATGGTAGAGAAATGTATTACTTTTATAACAAGTTTTTGTATAGGACCTCTACCCACTCTTTGGACAGAACAGGTTTAAGGTTAGTTATTCAATGGCTCAATACCATCTTTAAGGTTCATGTGACTTTCCATCTTCTGCCCTGCCACCCTTAGCATATCAGCTTTGCCATCATTAAGGTAACATTCCCCATGGCTGCAAGATGGCACCACAGTCCGGCATCATTTGTAGATATGACATTGTACTATACAAGAAGAGGAACAGTTTTCTCCTATGCCTTTCTTTTTGGGAGTACAAAATTCTTTCCCAAATCTCCCCAGAAGAATGCCCATTATGTCCTTTGACCAAGGCAGGGTCACATGCCCACTTCCAAACCAATCACTGGCAATAGAAATGATACCATTGTGGACAGTTTCAATCACTCATGATTTACCACTGAGCCACACAGTGAGGGACACGTACCTGGATAACATTAGGAATCTGCCAGCAAGGAAGAAGGATGAATGGTGATTGGGTAGGCCATCGACAGTGTCGGTTTTGGTGCCTCTCAAAGGCCAGGCCTGGTTCCTGGCAAAGCCAACTCTCTTGTCAATTTTGTGAAGAACTTCCACAAACTAGGGAAACACTTAGACAAATTTCATCAAGAAAACTACACCAAGATTTGATTGGTTAATGAGCAACATATTTGGGTGCTAAGGGCACCCACACTCTTTTATTTTCTTACTCTCATTTGGGCCTCCTTTTAAATCAACATTCAGGGGCGCCTGGGTGGCTCAGTCGGTTGAAGCATCCGACTTCAGCTCAGGTCACGATCTCACGGTCTGTGAGTTCGAGCCCCGCGTCGGGCTCTGGGCTGATGGCTCAGAGCCTGGAGCCTGCTTCCGATTCTGTGTCTCCTTCTCTCTCTGCCCCTCCCCCATTCATGCTCTGTCTCTCTCTGTCTCAAAAATAAATAAAAACGTTAAAAAAAAGAAAAAATTTAAAAAAATAAAATAAAATAAATCAACATTCAATTGTATTCTGTAACTTGTTTCATAATCTGTTGGGAATTGTGTGGTTGAAGGATCTACAACCTATTCCACAGTACAGCAACATAGGTCACTCATTCATTCATTCATCAAATACTTATTATGCTTTTATTAGGCACTTAAGACACAAAGATAGAAAAGATAAAGTCCTCATCTGCCAAGAAGTAATACATTGAGGACACCTTGCCCTGCTAAGGAGAAAATCTACTAAATGTACCTGAGGAGCAGAGGTGAGTCTAGAAAAAAATTCAGAGATGGAGGCATTTGAGCTGGATATAAAAGTTCAGTAAGAGTTTGCCAGGCAAAGAGGAGAGGGGAAAGGAATATGTGCCTTAGTCAGCCCAGGCTGCTAGAACAAAATACCGCAGACCTGGGACCTACACAACACACACTTATTTCTCAAGGTTCTGGAGGCTAGAAGTCCAAGATCAAAATCTCAACTAAATCTGCCAGCAGATTTAGTTCTTGGTGAGGGCTCTCTTCCTGGCTTGCAGATGGCTGCTTCCTTACTGTGTGTTCATTTGGTGGATAGAGGAAGCTCCATCCTCATGATCTCATCTAAACCTAATTATCTCCAAACGCTCCCACCTCCAAATACCACCATGCTGGGGGTTAGGGCTTCAACATATGAACCCGGTGTGGGCGGGGCACAAACATTCAGTCCATAACAGCATGTCAAGTCAACAGGATAGCAGTTACAATGGCACAAAGCCATGAACAGAACAACATATACGGAGAACACCAAGAAGTTGACCTTGCCTAGAGCACACGGGAGGGTAAAGAGACAGAAGCTAGAAGGAGGCTGGATTATACCAGGCCAGGGCCGTGTGGTGTTGTGGAGAATGGCAAGGGCTCTGAAGTCAGGCCCCGGGCTGAACACAGGTGCCACTCTTGGAGTAGCTCAATGATTGTATTAGTTTCCCATGGCCACCATTGCACATTTTACAAAGTGGGAGGGAGGCCTAAAACAGCAGAAATTGATTCTCTCCCACTTCTAAAGACCAAAAGTCCAAAATCAAGTCCAAATCAGTAAGGTTGGTTCCCTCTGGAGGCTCTGAGAGAGAATCCATTTCTGCCCCTCTCCTGGCTCCTGGTAGCTGCCCGCAACCACCGGCCATCCTCAGCTTGCCGTTTTCTAACTCCAGTCTCTGCCTCAGTCTTCACATGGCCTCCTCTTCCCTGCATGTCTGTCTCTTTCCCCTTCTCTTGTAAGGATTCTTAATGGGTTTAGGGCCCACCCTCATGCAGACTGATCTCATCTCAAGATCCTTACCCTAATGACATACGAAAAGATTCTATTCTAAATAAAGTCATATTCTCAGGTTCTGAATGGACATATCTTTGGAGGGACCATAAGGCAATAATACACTATGGTATTAGATAATGTACTTAACCGTTTTGAGCACATTTCCTTATCCATAATATGGGGATAAAATCTTTATCCTAAAAAGTCATTGTGAGACTGAAATAAAATGCTTTTAGGGGCGCCTGAGTGGCTCAGTCGGTTAAGTGTCCAACTTTGGCTCAGGTTATGATCTCACAGTTTGTGAGTCTGAGCCCTGCATAGGGCTCTGTGCTGACAGCTCAGAGCCTGGAGCCTGCTTCGGATTCTGTGTCTCCCTCTCTCTCAGCCCTTCCCCTGCTCACACTCTGTCTCTGTCTCTGTCTCTCTCTCAAATATAAATAAACACTTAAAAAATGCTTTTAAATTGCTGAGAAAGTACTTGATCTATAGTAAGTGCTCAGTAAACAGTAGGAACTCTGACTTTATCCCATGGGGCAACAGAAGGCTTGCAAGAGTAGGTGTTTGAGGAGGGAGGAAAAGAAGAGTTACTTCCCAGATCTGTTCTCTTTTTGACTGCACAGGTGCACCGAGCTAGGCTCTAAGCAATCCCTAGCTCAGTCTCTTGGGACAAAGGACGGGGCAGAGGCGCCCGGGCTGCTGGTCCCAGATCCCACTTCCAGAATCTTTGTCCTATACATTTCCTCAGTTCCTAAAGCACCTACTTTGCAAATAGTAGGTGTTTCATCAGTCTTTCTTACAATGAATCATACACTTCAAGCTAAAAAGACTATCAAACACTTAATGCCCACTTATAAGGCTGATTGGAGGCTGCCGGTGAGTTAAGTTAGGTCTTCCTGCCTAGTAATTTAAACCATGATATAAATTCATTTGATTTCAACCAAATCCTTCCCACTAAATACATTTCACGAACCCCCATACCTTGCTGTTTTGAAAATTCTATGGCAATAATGGCAGGCATGCTCTCGGGTGCAGGGTTGAGGAACTGTGGGTCATTGGACTAATTCCATCTGGTCTTTAGGGAAAATCACAAGAAGTGAGCCACCTTCATAACTCTAATAGCAAAAACAGTGAGGTTTTAAGAGCAGATGGCATCTAGTCAACACGGGGATCATTTCATAATGTATAAAAGGATCAATTCGCTATGACATACCCCTGAAACTAATAGGATATTGTATGTCAGTGGTACTTTAGTAAAAAAAAGAAAATTGAATTAGAAAAAGTCCTTAGTGGCAATTTTGTTAAAGAGTGTAATTGGTCATAAGTACTGAGTGCCTCCTGCAAGTCACTGTGAGAAGTGCTTTGGGAGATAGGCTGTGAGATGTAATCCTGCCCCAAAGAGCTGACAATCTAGTTGAGAAGACAAGATGAAAGGGGAGGGTCTTTGCTTCAATGTGCGGGGATGCACAGAGATGCCTCTGCCTGTACATTCCCACGCTGTCTTGGAGTAAACAGCACCAGGTTGGAGTTTGCCCATGAAAGCTCAGTGGTGTATCTTCCTAGCTTGAAATCAACCATGATGAGAGCACTTACACGACGGAAGCTGGGCAAAAGCTACAAATCAGAGTTTCCTTGCACCCCTCCCCAAGATCCAGTTTACCAGCACACCAGTAATCCCTAGGGCCAGATAGAAAAGTTCCAGGGGGCTTCCAAGGGGAAGCCTGGGAGGCTGCAATTTCCAGGGGAAGCCTGGTGTGAAGTTGCATCTGACAGGACACCAGAGTCAGAGTGGTGACGACTGAAAGGGGCCCCAGGGCCTGGGCCTCATGGCGGGGCTGGGGGGAAGGTGGCCTGGAGTTATCCACCCTCCAGGTGGGCAGGGCACAGAGGTGCTAAGAGGCCCAGGGAGCAGGGCAGAGGAGGCCAAGAGCCAGCTGGACAACCAGGAGGACGAGCACTTGGACCTCAAGTCTGGAGGCCAGGGCAGGACTGTGACGTTAGCAGCAGATGGCACACCAGGTGGGGTCTGCTAGAGCACAGCGAGGCCACTGGTGTGGGGACAGCACGAGGGCCCCACAATGCTTCCCTTGGCCAAGATGAGAAGTAAGGCACCCTTTTCCCCAAGTCTAGATCCCATCGGAGAAAGAAGGGGGTAGAAGTATGAGGAGGCAGGGGTCTTAAATTTATTGGGTTTTAATCTAGAGTTGATCATGTTTAAACCCAGAAGTGACTAACTTGCCTTAAGAGGCAAATTTTAACTGTTCCCACCTTTGGTGGAAAATGTGACCTCAGGACCCAAGATGACTTCCATTTCATAGGAATAAAGAATGTCTTTGAACATCTGGGTCTCTGTGGACTTATTCCTAAAAGTTCCCAACACCTTTTGCCTTTGTAAAGTGAGCAGAAATCACAACCATGTGTAGCGGGAGTTTAAGGTTTTCTTTATGAAAGGAAATGAAAGGGTTCAACAATGCCTATTATTCCTAACTTTAGGAAGAGCCTAGTTCACTAACATTTTTCTAAAATCATTTTTCTTTTCCTTTTCCTTCTCTTTCTTCGGAGTGGCGGTGTTACAATAGAATTATTTACAAGAGGTCTGGGGGCCTGGAATTTATGGCCTTTGTCAAATTTCAGAGAGTAATGGTCTTTAGAAAGGACCTTAGGTGTTATTTAATGTTCTTTAGTCAACAGCCTCATATAATAACTGAGGAAAGTGCACCTCAGAAGGTGAACCTACTTGCCCAAGGCTGCTCTCTTAATTAATAGGAGAGATAAGGCTCTATCCCAGCCTTCCCATTTCAGTTCTGCCCTTTCTGTGTTATATGAGAGTGAATTCATGGATACGTGACTACATTAAGCGAATTTGAAATTCCAGTCAGACAGCACTGATTGCTATGTTAGCTCTTCAAACAAACTTTTAAGAAACTAAAAGATTTTTTCTCTTTTAGGATAAAGTTCCTACTAATGTCAAGAAGTAGGATTTAATTACAGCCCAGAGCCACCCTACTTAGAGGTTGCCACAAACAGTTTAGAGTGAGTCTCTCTCTCTCTTTTTTTTTAAGTGGTACCACATCTAGCTTTTTGTCGTTGCATTTAACTTTTTTTTTTTTTTATGTTTTATCTTATTTTTGAGACAGAAAGGCAGAGGTGAGTGGGAGAGGGGCAGAGAGAAAAGGAGACACAGAATCTGAAGCAGGCTCCAGGCTCTGAGCTGTCAGCACAAAGTCCGACACGGGACTTGAACCCACAAACCATGAGATCATGACCCGAGCCGAAGTTGGATGCTCAACCGACGGAGCCACCCAGGCACCCCTCATTTAACTTTTTAAATGACCAAAACAGTTTATATTCATTGAGAAAATACAAATAATATAGACAACAGGGTAGAAAGTCAAACTATCCTAACCTCATCCCCTAAAGCCCACTCCCTAAACAATCGCTGTGGACAGTTTGGTGAGTAGAAACCTTCTTTCCTCCAGTGGTGCTAGTGATTCTAACACAAAAGGCCGGGACTATGGGATGGTGGGGGAGGGAAACTGCCCTTTTAGGGCTTCACAGGGTTCTAACCATGACAAGAGAATAAATAAGGGTGTGAAAATCACCTAGAAGCAAAGCCCTTAGGCTGACACGTGCTGCAAAGGATCTATCTCTCAGATTCTCAGGCTTATTTTACCCTTCAGTTGCTGACTTGGGTGGATGTCCCTTAGGATGTGATTTTCAAGCTGTTGAGAGGCATCAGAGTTTCTGCATGGGTTTATTCAAAATCTCACTGAAAAAAAAAACTTGTTAATAAATATATCCAAATGTACTGTAGTCCTTGTTTCATTTTGTTTTGTTTTATTCTTTTTGGACTCTGGGTTTCTTTTTTTTAATGTTTATTTATTGTTGAGAGATAGAGCGCTGCGAGCAGGGGAAGGACAGAGAGAGAGGAGAACAGAGGATCTGAAGCGGGCTCCACACTGTCAGCATAGAGCCTGATGCAGGGCTCGAACTCACGAACTGCGAGATCATCATCTGAGCTGAGTCAGATACTTAACTGACTGAGGCACCCAGGCGCCCCTATATTCCACATTTTAACACACTGTTTACTTAAGTTGCCATGCTAACTCCCTCTTGGCTTGCACACCCTCAGAAAGAAGTTTCCTTCATTCCTGTGCACACATGTAGGATATAAACTTGTGTCATTACAAGGAAAATTGTACCTTCACGGTCTTTAAAAAAATACAACCTATTTATTTCATTTAAGCAACATGGTACAAGAGGGTACAATATTACTTACGAGTGTAAAGCAGAATATTTTAAAATTTTGATCCTGAGGCTGATAGCATAGACTGGGAGCCTGGGTTCTGAAGCTGGGCAAGCAGATTTGAATAGCTTCCTGTGTGGCCTGGAGCAAGTCACTTAACCTCTCTGAGCGTCAGTTTTCTCATCTGTAAAATGGTGATCACATAATAAAACATACCGTCTTCTTAAAAGTCCTTTGGTTGTCTTTGTTACCAGCACTTCTCTGTGGCTCTCTAATATTCCCTGATATCTAATAATTTTTAGTATCTAGGATCTTTCCAACTATCCTTCCCAGGACCCCAGCCTTCTGCCTCTTCTTATCTGGCCTTTCTTTCTTCCTCTTCTTTCGGGAGCCGCAGCCCCTAGAAGTCTTGTTCATTTCTTAGGACTTGCAGCTCAGCTCTTTGCCTCGCTACACAAAGCCATGGTGCTTTCCCTTAGGTCTAAAAGGTCACCAGAGTCCCTGACCAGCCTGCCAGCTGTACAGACTGCCTGACAGCAGCTCGTAACAGTGTTTCCTGGAGGCTGATCACCCTCTTGGGTGAGGTGCTCCCCCAACCAGCGTTTGTGAGCAGGAGGGAAGGGCATGGGGATTCATCTTCTGGTGGAAACCCTGCCATCTGCCTTGGGAGGCAGAACTGCCTGATTGGTTGCTTTCATAAGGACTGATGTTAAAACTGTCAACTTACAAACTTATCCTCATAAAACATTGCTCTCAGATGTTTTATATACAGGGATCCCATGTTGGAGTTCACTAGAAATATAGGGTTCTGTCGGCAACAACAGATGTTGGCAAGGATGTGGAGAAAGATGATCTCTTTTGCACAGCTGGTGGGAATGCAAACTGGTGCAGCCACTCTGGAAAACAGAATGGAGGTTCCACAAAAAACGAAAAATAGAACTATCCTACGACCCAGCAATTGCACTTTTAGGCATTTATCCACGGGATACAGGTGTGCTGTTTCGAAGGGACACATGCATCCCAGTGTTTATAGAAGCACTATCAACAATAGCCAAAGTATGGAAAGAGCCCAAATGTCCATCGATGGATGAATGGATAAAGAAGACGTGGTATATACAGGAGTATGACTCTGCAATCAAAAAGAATGAAATCTTGCCATTTGCAACTACGTGGATAGAACTAGAGGGTATTATGCGGCGCAAAATTAGTCAGAGAAAGACAAATATAACCTCACTCATATGAGGACTTTAAGATACAAAACAGATGAACATAAGGGAAGGAAAGCAAAATAATATAAAAACAGGGAAGGGGACAAAACAGAAGAGGCTCATAAATATGGAGAACAAACTGAGGGTTCCTGGAGGGGTGGTGGGAGGGGGGATGGGCTAAATGGGCAAGGGGCATTAAGGAATCTACTCCTGAAATCATTGTTGCACTAGATGCTAACTAACTTGAATGTAAATTAAAAAATAGAAGAATAAATTAAATTTTTTTAAAAAGCTACCATACCTAAAAAAAAAAAAAGAAATATAGGGTTCTGTCCTTAAAAAAAAATCTGACAAACACTGACTTGGGCTTTTCTACTTGCTCCTTTGCTACTCAGAATGGAGATAGTTTCTTTCATTTTATTTTCCTTTGGAACCACTGAGATGCCTTCTCTCTTTAGTATTTACTTTATTAACCTTTTGTTTTCTCTCATACTCTGAAACTAGCCGAATGTTCACATTCCGATATCTGAGGCATGTAGGCACCTCACATCTTAATTTCTCTGGATCATAGGAGACTTTTACTTTCTCTTGCCTCAGTAAAATGCTGTCACGGGCTGCCTCTGTTGATTTTATAATGATCACTAACAACCAACTGTTTTGGATGCAGGGAGAATAATTTTCTTGAAGTCATAGCATCCTTTACAACAGTCAACTGATCAAAATTTTGACTGGATATTAGAGGTACACGTTATTTTAACTAAAACAACTTAAATTCTAGATATTTTCCCCCCAAATAAATACAACCTTATCAACTGCTTTGAAAGAATACATTAATTATAGACATAAAACATATATAAAGAAACTCCTTAAGTCTGGAACTATTTCCTCCAGTCCAATATGAAAAACTGAACTTTGTATGATAATGATTAAGTTCTCCAAAAAACCTTAATACGGCTTTAAACAACCTACATGATCTTCAGTATATAGAAGCAATCAGAAGCTGCATATCTTGAAGACTTCTGAAAAAGTGCAAACTTGCCTCTTTAGAAATAAACCTATAGCAAATAAGCCTATAGAAAAAAAAGAACCTTTCTTCAAAACTTCACACACACACACAGCACACTACAGCACTAAGTGCCGTAGCGCAGGGAGTTTTGTTGGTTCTGAGCTCAGTTATGTACTCAGTGCCTAGAACAGGGCCTGACACATAGCAGGTGCTTAATATATGCATGGCAAGTGAATACTTTAAAATTTAAGGAAATTTAAGAAATTACAAGTGCCCCTGATAGATAAAATTTTGCTTCTGAAACAAATTGAATAAACCTAATTTTTCTTTTAAGTTTACAACTGGCTACTATTGGTTTAAGACATAGCCAAAGGCTCCAGTTGAGAAACATCAAGTAATTGGATATATTATAATATATAAATGTTGTAATACACCTACCAAATGTACCAGTCTACAGACCATAGCTTTCTCATCCTTGCTTAGAATCCTTGAAGTCTACTATCTTCTAATATTCTTTTAGTTTCAGTTAACAGAAAGCAAACTCCAACTAGCCTAAGCAGAATGCAGTGGTTGGAGATTTGTGGGACGCATTCTGGGGTGGCATATGGGTTTGAAGGACAACCAGCCCAGGACACTTCGGGGACCAGGACTCTGTGTCTTTAAGAATGTCGGCTTTATGGGGGCGCCTGGGTGGGCTCAGTCAGTTGAGCTTCAGACTCTGGCTCAGGTCCCAATCTCATGGTTTGTGGGTTCAAGCCCCACATGGGGCTCACTGCTGTCAGAGTGGAGCCTGCTTCGGATCCTCCGTCCCCCTCTCTCTCTCCCCTTCCCCTGCTTGCACTCTCTCAAAAATAAATAAAACATTTTTAAAAAGGCTGTCTGCTTCATCCTTTCAAAATTTCCTCCATGACGTTGGAATCACGGTCGCCGGCATCAGCAGGACTCCTCCTATCTTACTTTCCTCTCCTGAGAGGAAGTTTGCTTTCCTAGCTCCAATTAGAACTGAGAGAAGGATGCCAGTCGGTTCAGCTGGGGTGACATTCCCATCCCATGGACTGGCTAGGGAGCAAGGGTGGTTCACTGGAGAATCTGGTGGCTCCCCTTGGGAGCACGCTAGCAGTATGTAGGGTAGAGCAGTTCCCCCCAAACAGTGGCGGCCATTCTCAGGTGAGCATACATTGTTCACAATGAAAATTACAGCTCTCGTTTGAAAGCTCCAGAGATACACCGCCTTCTGTGGGTTGGCCCTACCAGGCTTCCCCTTTCAAATTCTGGGTTCACAACAGTCTATTACTTAAGGATTCTTGCTTCCAGGGACCAGTTATTAAAATAGGATAACAGTTTCATCTGAATGAAAAAGGCAAACATGATCTTTAAGAGATCCGAACACTTTTACCATAACTTAACAAGGTTAGAACTGCCTGACGGACTGATGAATAAAATTTCCTCCATTTACCAACCGGAAACTCAGGCAGGATGTCTGCTCTGAGGTCTCAGTTGGTGAGGGACTGGACTGCTTCTAGGCTAGTACGTTAGACAGGAAAGACCAGTGTCTCAACAAGTAAGTGCAGCCCACGGACCGATGTTTGATTTTTGGCTTTATTTTATAAAAATACACAACTTAAATACATATGACACTCTCTATACAAGACATAAACAACTGTTGGATCTAACATATTCAGTTATTTCGACAGAAAGCAAATATGTAAATTACCTCGTAAGAGCAAAGGGTTTCTTTAGAGACTCTGCATTCACAGTCAGAGGGGACGATCGCCCCGTGGGAAGTCAACGCAGGGCACTAACCCACGCCGTCCGACCTGCCAACAAGTCATTTCACCAACAGAGCCTTTTTGGCACGGCTTAATATTGCACTGCTTGTTAGACACAATCTAACTTACCCACATCACAAATTTAAACTTTTTGTTTTTTCTAGAAATGTTTAATGGAAAAACCAATGTGCAAACATTACTGTCTTACAGTTGTGCTAAGTACCAAATATGAGAAGTGTGAACCTTTCTTCACTTTGCAAAACTTGCAAGGGAAGGTGGGTAGCTATATTTCGCAGCTAAACTCATTTTCCAAAGTTTTACAAAAACATTGGCAGACTGAGAGTGAGCTAGATGGAGTGCAGCGGAGAAGGGAGTGACATTCCAGCGCCTACAGAAATTACTTTTGAGAAGGGCACTGTCACTGTCACTGTCAGAGGCAATCTGCACACGGCTCCACCCTTTCTAACTTGGGACTGAAATACCTCCCTCCCCCCCCCCCCCCCCCCCCCCCCCCCCGCTGGGGTCACTGTTCTCTGGGGAGCAGCTACTGCACTACTGATTCAGGGCTCCTGGGGGCTGCTTACGTACTCTGGCTTTCTTTCAGAAACTTAGCTGCCTTATCTATGGCTCTTTTAACTAACAGTGAACTAGGTACTGGCTTATTCATGGATATAAAGAAATTATTTACCAGTTGAGAATTCAATGCATGAGCACATACTAGGGTAAGTTTCCTGAGGTAAATGTAAGCTTTAAAGAATAGTGTGCAACCTATAGAATTACAGCAATTTATCCCGGGTAGCAGCACAAAACTCTAGGCCTGGACTTTTAAGCTAACAGGCTAACAGAGCCAAGGACACATCTGTGTGAAGAAATGAAACGATGAGCTGGAGTAAAAAAAAGTGTTGACAGCTGAGAACATCAATTCAAAAGAAGCCACAAAGGGAAAAGGAGGGGGACACAGGAGGGTGTATGTTAAAGTGCTTAGGTAGGATGGGCAATTAGTTGGAAAGGCCTCAAGGGATTTCTAACAAGCCTTAAAACTGTTAATTCTTGGTGACTCAGAAGTGGAGGTAATGGCTTTTCTTTGATAAGAGCTGTTCGAAACTTTTCATTCTTTTCTGAAAAACGAAATTCTCCATCAAATTTTTTTAGCCGATGGAATGATTCTGCTACTTGTTACTCTCACCGATGTATTTTGAAATCCTAAATGAAGGATTAACAAGGCTGAAGGACTTTAATCAAGTTGAACTATAAAGTACACGTTTATACCAAGAATTTAAATTAATTCACAGAGGTCTACGAAGTTTTGAATGAAGTTTGTATCGAAAACCTTTGCATTGCAAATCATGCTTTATTATTCCTTAATATTCTACTCGAGGATTCTGGCACTCGGACCAATTCTAGGACCCTAAAGTTTAACTTTCTTCTCTTCTTTCTTTTACATAAATGAAGTCGTCCACGGCCACCCTTCACATGAATAATGAAGGTATTGGGAACTGAGTTCCAAGACGTAAGAACCAAAATCAGGCTAAATTCCAACAAGTCACTCGTATAGGAATGGAAGCACAAGACCTCTCTGCTCATCTGCACAACGTAGTTGAATGAGGTGACCAGTCTGGTCTTCAGTAACAGTGATGAACCCGGCACAGGCTTTATACAGGGCCACATACTCTGAGCTGTCACGTCAATGTCGGCTGACACCACCATGCACAATCCCTCGTTTACATGACTCTACCTCTGTTGCAAGAATACATCTACATTTAATTACTTTAAGCATGATGAAGGCCTTAAGCAAAATTTAAATTCGCAAAAGTTTTGGGTTGGAATTCTGTAGTCCCGGAAGCTATTTAAAATTAAAAGTCCAGAGCAAAATCCCCAGGAAATCATATATCGAACTCAATTCGTAAAAAAAGAAGCATTTTCAATATCACCAAGATGAAAAGTCATACTAGAAAACAATGCTCTGGTTTCCAGACAACAAGCTCAATGCAGCCCTAGTGCAGCCACACAAAGTGAAGCTGCTTTGGAGAGAAGAATCCAGAAGACTGCAAAGGGCCTGAGTTAAACCAAACTGGCTTTTCTTCTTAGGTAGAAGGTGAATGCTGTTTGGTGATCAATATGGGATAGTCGTTTAAAATTCACAGACAGTAAAATTTTATGTACCCTAAAGCCCCAATTAGTGCAGGGTGGTCACAGCTAACAGTATGAGTAACGTACCGAGATTGATGATAATATGGGTCAAACAGTGAGACTAGTTTCGGTAAGCTCTGGAAGAATGGTCAGTCTCGATATACTTGATCTTCATCCATTCCTTGGATACTGAGGAGGAGACTATGGCAAGAGAATGTGTTTCTCTATGTGAAACTAGTTTTCATAATCTGTAGTTTAAAATTATCACTATTCAGAAATATGGAGCCAAAGCAAAAATCAGAGATTCTTTCCACTCAGGCCTTCAGATCTCTCCCTCCACCACCACCCCAAGGACCCATACTTGTCTCTGGTCAACCAGGACTTGCTGGGGAGGACTGTAAGGTCAAGGCTCGTAAGGGAGGCTGGAGGAGGCAGTGGCCAAAAGCCAGGGATTCAAGAAGAGAAAAATGACAGATATGGTATATTAAAAATAAATAAATAAATAAGACGAAGAGAAGAGGAAGAAGGGGAGCTAATGTAGACGAGGAAGTGAGTGCCTCGTGGGGGACTACCCTGCCTTTCCTGCCTATCGGGGCAGACAATGCAGAAACAAGAAAAGGCATAAGCCTCACAGCGGGGGCTTCTCCGCCCCTGGGCATCAGACAAGCCCCAGCAGGGTGGGCTTGCCCTTTGGCCTTGCCTCTGGCCTTGCCCTTTGGGGATATGTGCACAAGCTCTAGTGTGACCTGCAAGCACTTCTGTTTGGGGTCAGATTCCTGATTCCTAGGTGCACGATACTCCCTACCACTACCAGTGCCCAAGTCCATGGCTAAAGAAAGGCCTCAGATCCGGGCCAAGCCCAGGAGCAGCCAGTGTAGCCAGAACTCGTGGCTGCCACGGCCCTTTCTCTCTCAGGACCAGCTCGTCCCTCCCCCTGGTGGCTGGAGAAGGGGACCAGACTGCAGGTGCTGAAAGGGCTGCTCAACTCAGAACTGTATCACCTCAACTCACAAACTTCCAAAGGGCTGTCAAGAGTTCATCAATTATAGATTGAACGATGGTTCAAACACCACCTAAGGAACTTGTAAAAGGAACGACTCGCTTGTGAGGTCCCACCAAACTTTGGGGGTTTTTGGTATTGTTTCCTTGTTTTTGTTGTTTCCTTCTCTGATGAATTAAAAAAAAAGAAAGGAAAAGAAAAAGTGTAAGGGTTCTCCTATCCTCCTTCCTCCCTCCAGAAACCTCACGGACTTTCCTGAGTGAAGTGCGTATGGGATGCTACAATTACAGAGCTTACAAATGAAAGGGAAAAAATTCAGATTACCTGGAAATATGAAATGAACTACAGTGTACAAGGGGTGCTCGGTTCTCTTCACTGCTCTGAAAAATGTCTGCGAAATGGTAACAGGCACCTCGATTTCTAATTTACAAATGACAACACGGGTGAAAAAAGCAGTAGGATTTTGTGGAGAAAAAAAATCCATGTTGGTTATTTCCCTTCTAGGGAGAGTCAGTTTGTACGTGAGGCCCACACTTGTCTTTGTCTCTTACTTCCTATTTGATGTTTTTCAGGAGGGCTGTCCGGGCATTCACAACTGCTTTGAAGGCATCTTCACTACCAGGCGCCACGCACTTGTCAGGGTGAAGCAGCACAGCGAGTTTCCGATAGGCTTTGTTGACTTCATCCCTACGAGAGAGCAGCAGAGCTCTGTGTCAGCCACAGGCCAGCCCCCGCCCCCTGCAGCTGGGCTGTCAGGGGTTCCATAGTAACTTTTGCAGAAAGTATCTCCCAAATAATGACCACCTCTTCTCAAAAGGGGGACTAAAGGACTAGGAGACCAACAATATACAAATAAGTAATACGTTACATAAAAGTAGAAAAAGAAACACAGGGTGAAGTGAGTATGGAAACACCAAGAAAGCCCTTGGTAAAAGAAAGATCCGATGAAAAGGTCCGCAGTACCCAGCAGGCACTCACGATGAGGGTGTGGGGCGACTGGGGAAGGCCTCTGGAACAGGGTTCTGAAGGAAGGTGGGGAAAGACAGAGCAACTGGGAGAGAGCTGGCAAAGACTAGGAACAGCAGGGCCACAGCATGAAGTTCCATGAGGACACCGCTGGGAGGTAACAAAAACAAAGTTGGTCAGGAAGCAGGGGTCAGTAGGAGAAGGGCCTTGGAACTAAAACAACAAAAAAGTGAATCTGATGAACAATGACATCAGTAGGTGTTTTGTGACAAAAGGGTGCTAAGAAAGCTGTTTTTTGAAGTTGGGAGACAGGTAGGAGGTTGTCACAATAACCCAAGCACAAGTCCCAAGAGTCTGGATCAAGGTGTTTGTGGAGACAAACAAGCAAAGACGAGAGATAACATTATGAGTTGGCAGAAGCAGATGATGAGCTGGATGTACGGGTGGAGAAAATGTTAGAAAATGGGCTGAAATGAGTTCCAGGGTCACAGGAACTCAGGCTCAGGGAAGATGGTCACACCATTGACCAAGAAAGGGACGCTGCAGAGGGGTACCTGAGAGCTACAGTGAGAGAGAAGTGAACATAATCCAGAGAGGAAAGGAGCAGCACAGAATGTGTCCGCAAAGGCCAGGAAAGCTCCAGGAGGGCTCTTTAGGCTTCGGAGCTCTTCAAGAAGCAGGGACCGGCTGGGGAGGAGCCTGGAGACCACATGCCCCTCTCCCTGCTCTTCAGCATCCTCTGGTGTCAGGCTCCAGACGCTTCTAAGTGCCCAGCGCCTCCTCTGGCCAGGTTTAGCTCTGTCCTTACCAGATGGTTTTATTTCCCACCTTCCTTGTGTAATTCAGGGCTCCAATTATCCTATAAGCCTGGATGTGGTGCTTTCCCAAATGCCCTAGTTTTTCTCCTTCCTTTTTTATCAGAAGGATTTCTATTTGGCTCTCTGAATTAGAGATGGTCTTTGATTATCTTGCAGGTGACGGAAAATTTGTGTGTCTACCTGGAAAGACTGAGGCCACAGGGTCATCTTAACAGTTCAGGCTGGGGGCATGTATTGTAAGGCTTTTTTTGCTTTCTGCTCTCAGACGAGTCCCGAATTTTCTTGTTTTAAAACATGCACGGGGCTTTTTTACTTTTGATATTAGCTAACAAAAATCCTATTTTCCCTCTCTGAAGAAATCTGAATTGCCAGAATTCTTCTCCAAAATAAAAAATATATTAAATATTTTTAACAAAGTAACACATTAATTCTACTGAAAATGAAAATTTTCTTAAAGTTCAAGAATAGTAAACACATCACTGAACAGACAATAAAACTCTTTATACCTTTAAAAACTGCTTATAGGTTCTCTGAAATGTGCTCACTGCCATATAAAATTTGTTTGATAGACCCAGAGAAACAAAGATAAGAAAAGTACATGTTTATATTGATTAACAGTATAGAACTTAAGGAAGTCCTATAAATTTTGGTAGATTCCAATTAACATAGTAAATAAGTAAGGAACCCAAATTTTATTTTTCCTTCCTGTTCTAAGCTAACTAACAAGTAGAGTTTCTTAATTTTAGAGCCAATATCCCTTGGAGGTGAAACAAAAGACTTTAGAAGGAGACTATGGAAATCCAAAAGGACATTTAAAAGGCACAATTAATTGAGCTATATACATGAGACCATCTGAATTGTTCAGGTGCTTAAAGCCTCCTCAGTAATGCCTGGCAAGTCACGGTGACCAGTTACTGTCTTCCTCTCCCCCTCCCCTCTTGCCTTCTAGACTCGAAGATATGCTATGAGACCAAAATGGAAAAGAGAAACTTAATGCTATTGGTGCCAAGAAGGCATTTCAACATGTAGTTTTCTTTTGTGGGAATAAAGATGAAAAAGTAGAAAGGGAGAAGGATGGGGAGAAAAGTTATGGTATAAAATAAAAAGATCCGAGAACCCTTATAATTCCAATAAAAATGATAACATGTGCAGTAACAGAAGCGTTATATTGTTAAAAGTTATATAACCATACTGAACAAGGATTTATTTTTACACAAGCAACAAAGAAAAGTGATTGTATTTCTCTTCCTCTCAAATATTTCTTTTGGCTAAAAATAAAACCATTTAACATAAATTCACACACAGATGAGGACCTAGCACTATTTTAAGTGCAGTAGAAAAGAGACAGAATCAGCCTAGGGTCCTTGAACATGCGTTTAGTCTCACGAATCCCAGTTTTCTCACCTATAAAATGAAATGTTTGGATAAGCTGCTAACGTGCTTTTCCTCTTCTAAAACTCTATGATTTTATAAGGTATTTTTTTTTAAGGTTACATTTGCTTGTAGGCTCTTTTTCAACACAGACAAAATCAGAGCATGCTATTTCAGAAAGTTTTTAGGCAATACACCACAAAGTTCCCTCATCAGGCAACTGTGCCCTCTATTTTGTTTCTTTGGTACTCAGTTAATTCAATGAAGAAGAGTTATAACATAATCTAACACATTTCTACAAACTTCATATTTCTAGCCAATTACAAGAGGATGTACCGGACCTGTAACATTGACAACTGATAGCACTCAGCGCTAATATCCTAGAGCACTGCTTACCTTGAGGCCCCAGGTTTGACTCCCAACATGTCCCAACTGTCCTTACTGTTTCGAATTCTGCGAATGGTGTCTGCTTGTTCTTTGGTGAAACTAGCGCTGCTATTCGTGATAGGACGTTTCCCGCCATTTTCACATAAATCAACTATGGATACGTAAAAGGTCTGCAAAAAGAAATCATCCCAGAATAGAACTGACTTTGTGAAAACAGGAATTCCTTTTAAGCATAACTTAAAGAATTTTAATACATTCCAATAACTCTTAAAATTCACCATAAAGCAAATATAGTTTGGAAGATTTTTTTTCTTTCATCCTACTGTGCATGTTTATATGTGTGTGCGTGTGCTTGTGTATTTTTTTTAAGAACACAAAAGTATAAGGAATAAAATTGAAATGGCTCATAATCCTATTCTCAAATAACCATACTTGAAGTTACAAAGTAGTAGATGAGGGGCGCCTGAGTGGCTCAGTCGGTTGAGCGTCTGACTTCGGCTCAGGTCATGATCTCACGGTTTGTGAGTTCGAGCCCCGCGTCGGGCTCTGTGCTGACAGCTCGGAGCCTGGAGCCTGCTTCGGATTCTGTGTCTCCCTCTCTCTCTGCTCCTAACCCACTCGCATTCTGTCTCTGTCTCTCTCAAAAATAAATAGACAATAAAAAAACTTAAAAAACAAAAATCTTGGGGCGCCTGGGTGGCTCAGTCGGTTGAGCGTCTGACTTCGGCTCAGGTCATGATCTCACAGTTTGTGAGTTCGAGCCCCGCGTCGGGCTCTGTGCTGACAGCTCAGAGCCTGCAGCCTGCTTCGGATTCTGTGTCTCCCTCTCTCTACCCCTTCCCCGCTCCGTCTCTGTCTCTGTCTCTCAAAAAAGAATAAATGTTAAAAAAAAAAAAGTAGTAGATGAATACCGTTAGAAAAATTCAAATGGTAAATGAAAGTGTAAAATGAAAACTATGTCTCTCTGTCCCTCAAGTTCTTCTCCTTGAAGTAACCATTGTTAATATTTTTTTTTGAGTATCTTTCCAGAAAAATTTTCTATCAGAATACCAGTACCTCCATCTACACACTAAACTTTTACATAAAAGAGAGCAGATTAAACATACTGCTTAGCTCCTTGCATTTTTTCACATAAAAATAGACCTTGGGCCCTTTCTCCAGCTGCTTCTAGACACTTTCTTCCTTTTTAATGACTGTTCAGTATTCCACTGTGTGACTATATCTTAATTTATTTAACCAACTCCCTATTTTCTTAGACAAGGCTATTGTCTCCAGGTTTTGCTACTGCACACAGTGTTTTAGTGAATACTTTGTGTGTGTGTGTGTGTGAGTGTGTGTGTGTGTATCTCCACACGTGTGTGTGAGTGTGTGTGTGTGTATCTCCACACACGTGTGGAGATACTGCTTTAAAACAAATTCCTAAAAGCAGAAGTACTAAATAACAGTGTACGGGCATTTTAATTTTTGATTTTGACAATTTTCATATGAAAAAACGGTGCCGTTTACACTCCCATCACAGTGTCTAACAGTGTTATTTCTCTACACCCTTGTCACTATGGGGCATTATCATACAGCTTCCCTTCTGCCAAACCTACATGTGTCACACAGTTTTAATTTGCATTTCTTTAATTGTAAGTGAAGTGGAGTGTCTTTTCATATGCTTATTGCTTTTTCTGTAAATTGTTCAGATTCTTTGCCTATTTTTTTTGTTGTCTGAAGTGAAAACTATTTTTTGATCCTGCTCATATCTCATACTCTGTGCACTGTCACCATAGAGACTACGCAATCTGAAAAAGAGACAAAAAGGGAAGAAAAATAAACATAGCCTCAAGGACGGTGGGACAAAATCAAATGGTCTGATATACATGTAACTGGAGTCCCAGAAGGAAAAGAGTAGAAATAGAGCCAAAAAACTTTAAAAAAAATTTTTTTTAGTCTTTATTTTTGAAAGGGAGAGAGAATATGAGCAGGGGAGGAGCAGAGAGAGAAGGAGACACAGAATCCGAAGCAGGCTCCAGGCACTGAGCTGTCAGCACAGAGCCCCACACGGGGCTCAAACTCACAAACCGCGAGATCATGACCCGAGCCAAAATCTGATGCCCAACCGACTGAGCCACCCAGACAACCTGAGCCAAAAAACTTTTGAACAAATAGTGGTGAAAAACACCTGCCTAGCAATCTGAGAAACTCAAGAAAAACCACGCAGGGCAAATATAAAGAGAACCACACCCAGGCACATGGTCCACATGCTAAAAGCCAAAGATGAACTCTTGAAAGTGGCTGGATGGGGAAAAAAACACAACACATTACGTACAAAAGAATAAGAGTAAAAATGGGTGCTAACGTCTCATGAGATTCAACACAGGCCAGGAGAGAATGGACCATCGCCTTTGAAGTGCTGAAAGAAATTTAATTTTCAACAGTCATTATTTATAGTCCTTGAAGAAGTCACTTTACTACTCTTAGATACTATAACATCGGAAATGAGAACAATACCCATTGTACAGTAAGAGTCTCAAATGAGATGAAACATGTAAACTTCGCCAGAATTATAAAATACTATTCAAATGATTAAGCATCGTTACTGCACATGAGTGAATAGGTACAAACTCACACAGGACCATGTACTAAATGGGATACAGAGTGTGGCAAGTCAACATCAACCTTATTTGGTCTTGAAATAGAAGCTACTGATGCCCAATTTAGCCTGTCAGCCAAGGATGAAACTTGTCTTCTAGTAGGGGCGGTGACATCTTATGAGAAAGAAATTCAGCATAAAAGATTAAATAAAATCCCACTCAATAATTAAGAACAACTCGTTACAGTATAGCTACACTCTTTGAAATGTTAAAAATTCCCAAAATATCAGATATATTCATAAGAAAAAATGCATAATTCATGCCACCACTTACCTCCAAATGTATCTGTAATTAAGAGTTGACTTTATAATTTATTATTTTAAAAAGCCTCATTCCCTTAAAATGATTCAAGATTAGTAATTTTTTTAAAAATGACCATTCATTCAGGTTGCAATATGAGTACATCCTTCCATCGCCTACTTGGTGGGTAAGACCTTATTTTTATGTGTGACTGGCTGGACTCTGCAATGACAGTCCCCTATTCTCTAGCTGCACCATACACATTCACTCTGGCAAGGCAATTTTGCCAAAGTAATGCTTCCACATAACTATGCGTGCAAATGTAACACCATTAACCAAAGGCAGTTTTAAAGAAAATCTTTGTTCTACTGTCAGCATATAATAACTGTCGTTAAACTTGATGATCATCAGAATCACCTAGAAAGGTTTTTCAAAATATAGATTCCTGAGCTCCATCACAGCACTAAGCTTCTGGTGGGTCTAGAGCCCAGAAATCTGTATTTTGAAGAATTTCCCATAGTAACTCTGACAATCACCCAGGTCTGTAGTCAGCAGACATCACACACACACACACACACACACACACACACACACACTCTCTCTCTCTCTCTCTCTCTTTCTCTCTCTCTCTCTCTCCCCCTCTTTCTCTCTCTCAATCTTTTTCTCACCAGCTTCTGAAAGACCAAGCTTATTCTAATGACAAATTCCTATTACATTTTTGTTTCTCATAATTTAAACTAAAATTGGGCATGGTCAGCCTTGATACAAACAAAACAATGCTAGTTTACCTGGAACATTTCATTGATTCCTTCTCCGGTTTGTGCTGAAGTTTCAAAGTACAAGAACCCTTTGCTTTCGGCCCAGAGACGCCCTTCGCTTTCATCTACACAGCGGTGCTTGGTACAGTCAATCTGAAATAGGAAGTTGGAGGACACAGAGAAGACCCCAAACATGACCCACTAAAACAGGCCCAGTGAGGTCTTCATCAATTCTTTCTTGAAGCAAAAACCACTCCTAAAGGAACCCCCAGCACTAGTATATGCAATTATACGGACCACAAGGGACAAAAAAAATTGCTAATATTGAACACAGACTGATATTCTGTGGCAAAATGGCAAGTGCCTGTCCCACACTTCCCCCTATATCCTTTGAGAAAACTCTTCCTACTCAGAGGGTCTACCTATCCTGCTCAGTCACCAATACCCTTCCCCAAGTATGGCACCAGAAGAAAATGGATAAATATCCTGGTACACCAGAGTTTGTGGTTTTATTCTTTATGTCTTAGGGACATAGGTTTTGAAAAGATGTTGATTCCTATATCATAGAATAATGACTTCTTTTCATTTCTTCCCCCAAACTCAGAGCTGCACTCCTCCCATAATGAATTCAGAAGGTTGAGCAAACATTTCCAAAACAGTTACCTTGTTGGCACACACTGCAAATACAATATTTTCCATGTTTCCATGAGGTCCAAGGTCTTGTTTCATCTCTGCCAGCCAAGCATCAAGGGCATCAAAGGAGTCCTTCTGCCCAACATCATAGACCAGTATTACACCCTGTGTATCCTTGTAAAACTCATTACGAACCTTCACATAAAAGAACAGGTGCACAAATTGTAGGTTTTGTGATTTTATAAGAATATATCTCACAGTCATGAATGTAACAAAGTGTGTTCTTTGGTGTAGTCATAGTATTTGCTATTATATCTCAATATCTACTGGTCTTTAAGGGACTTTTTAGAAAATCAAAATAACATGATAAAAAAAACAGCCTAGTACAAGCCTAGTTTTCATCTTGTGATGAAAACAACAGCCTCCTGCCCCACCCTCCTCACCTTGAGTTCCATTCCCCGGAGGCAATCTTTTCTATTTTCTTTTATTTACTTAAAAAAATTTTTTATGTTTATTTTATTTTGAGGGGGGAGGGGCAGAGAGAGACAGAGACACAGAATCTGAAGCAGGCTCCAGGCTCTGAGCTGTCAGTACAGAGTCCGACATGGGGCTCAGTCTCACAAACCACAAGATCATGACCTGAGCCAAAGTTGGACGCTTAACCAACTGAGCCACCCAGGCACCCCAAGGCAAATTTTTTTAATGTTTATTTATTTTTGAGAGACAGAGAGAGACAAAGCATGAGCACGGGAAGGGGAGAGAGAGAGGGAGACACAGAATCCAAAGCAGGCTCCAGGCTCCAAGTTGTCAGCACAGAGCTGGACATGGGGCTCGAACCCACAGACCGTGAGTTCATGACCTGAGCCGAAGTCGGACGTTTAACTGACTGAGCCACCCAGGCGCCCTGAGGCAATCAATCTTTAATTCTTGTTAGTAGACCTTAAAATAACATAAATTCCATAGAGTGAAGCTCTTCTTAGGAAGAACCAGAAAGTGAGTGAACAATGAAGAACTTAAGGCAAAAATGACATAAGCGTCAGCAATAGGCACAGACCTCTATATATCACATCCCAAAGCTGGCTCCCCCAGAACATCAGGCAGAGCTCCCCCATGACTCTTGGGTCTGCACACCAACTTTAGAACTCTGAACTCAGAGCCTCAGTGTGATGTAATGGGAAAGAGCACAGGCTCTGGAGTCAGATCTGGGTTCACACTTACTTACTAGTTGTGTGATCTTGGGCAAGTCACTTAACCTCTCTGCATCTCAGTTATCTCATCTGTAAAATGGGGACAATACCACTTACTTCACAGGGTTATTATGAGAATTAAATGAGATACTGAAGGCAAATCACCTAAATGGTGCCTGGAAAACAGTGTGTATAAGCACCTTCCTCCTTCCTTCCTCACATTCATTCTGATTGTCCTCCTTTGATATTTTTTATTAGAAACGGTGTCTCGCTTCTGGGGCATGTACGTAACTCTAGGAAGAGGCAGCACGAAGTACAGGACACATTGACGTGGCAGAGGCAATGACAGATGGGGTGGGTGAGGAACGACACTGACAGATTGGGGGTTTCAGCCAAAATTCCAGTAAGAACCTTGACAGAGGCCACGCATTACCCACCTTCTCATGGAATTCCAGTATATACGCACTCACGCTGGATATGCGGTAAGAAATGAAGACATCTTACACGCATCAGGCATGAAGTTTAGGTTTCTGAGTATAGATAGACACCTGAACCAAGACTGCCTATGCCTACTAATTTGCAGAAACAGAAGAAGCTATCCTCTACAATTAAGACCAACAAAACCATAAAGCACATAAAGTGATGAACGGCAAGAGTCTTCTCCCCAGTCCTCATGGTCCTCAGCCCGCCCGCAGTAGTGAAAACGGGCCTCTCCCTTCTTTCCTGAAACTCATGTTGCCTTGGCTCCCAAACACCACCTTCTCCAGGTTCTTAACTGGTCTTTTACCAACTCCTCCTCTCTCCATTGCTCCCGCTCCAGCCTGCCACCATCCTTCCCCAAATCCTGTCCCGGGCCCTCAGACTTTCTTCTTCCATCCTTCCTCCCAACTCAGCAACACCAACCACCTGCACAGTTTCAACTGTGAGATCCTGCAAGGTGAGCCTTTTCATCTGTTCTCGCAGACCTGCATTTCCAGTTAGCTCTAGACTCTTCCTGCTGAATGTCCTGCCAGAATCTCAAATTCAATGTGTACAACAGAAAAGCCTCCATCTTACTCCTTCCCAATCTCTTCCTTCCCTTGAACTTCTAGTCATAATAGGGGCACACCATTCTCTGAGTCACGTGGATTGAAAGCCTAGCGTTAACCTTTGCTGCTTTCCTCTGCCTTTTTGCACATCAGGGACAAACAATCCTGTAGAAGCTTCCTCTGCCATATTTCCTGCACCTGTCACTTCCTTTCCATTTCCACTTGCCAACATTACACTATCTCGTGACTACCAGTCCAAGAATTTTCTAAGTAATCTCCCCAGCAACATTATACATACTGTGTATTTATCTTTTGAGAGCCCTGGTTCAAAAATTCTTTAGTGTTTCCCTACTGCCAACCTCCTAAAGTTCAAATTCTTTTCATTGACGTTAAAAGTTTCTGATCAGTCCTCCACCAACTTTCCAGTCCTACCCTCCTCCTACCCACTGCACTTCAAACTGGATAATCTCTCTTTCCCCAAACCTAATTCCACCTGGAAACAGACACCTCTTTACCTTCAATCTTTCAAGTTTAGCTATAACACCGTATCTTTCATGTAGTTTTTCTCTGCCCCGTGCCTCATCATCTAACCTCCTACCCCTGCCAAACAGAATCTAACTTCTTCATCCCTGAAACACCACAGGCTCTGTGCTTCCAGTAGCACTCGTTATCACTTCCTGTCTAGTTTTATAGTTGGTAGCATATACAGCTGCCTTCCCCACTAGACTGTAAGAATGTGAAGGCATGCATCCTGATACGTCCATCTTTGTGTCGCCAACAGGGCCTAGCAGGTGAAAGTATTTGAGACATTTTAAATCAAGAATATCTGAATGTCAGGGGGCGCCTCCGTGGCTCAGTCGGTTGAGTGTCCAACTTCAGCTCAGGTCATGATCTCGCAGTTCATGAGTTCAAGCCCCGCGTCGGGCTCTGCGCTGACAGCTCAGAGCCTAGAGCCTGCTTCAGATTCTGTGTCTCCCTCTCTCTGCCCCTTCCCCGCTCATGCTCTGTCTCTCTCTGTCTCTCAAAAGTGAATAAACATTAAAAAAAATAAAAAAGAATAGCTGAACGTCAGGAATGAAAGTAGAGGCCAAAGGGGAAAGGAACGAATTCCAAGATGCAAATGATGTTATCCAGAGGGAGATTTGTGTGTAAACAGAGACTTAGGCAAGCCCCACGGATTTCTCTTTCAACTGACTCAAGTTCAAGTCTGGGCTCAGCAGCTAGTTACCTCTGTAATCTTGAGTAAGTGGCTTTATGACCTCAAGCTTTCGCTTCCTCATCTGTAAAAACGAAAAGGTCAAAGTCGATGCCTCAATGGTCCCCTACAGTTCTATTATTCTCATCTCCCAAAACAGCTTTCTAATATTAGTCCTGGAAGTCTTGCTGCATCCAAAGTTTAATTAAATAGGATGCTAAGGGAATCGGGATTATTTCTTAAAGCAAAGATGGCAAACTTTCTAGCTTATAGGTCAGAGAAAGCTGCTAGTTTAATATCACTCGGGCCTCAAGAGGTTTCTATAGACCATGTAACTCCTACCAACAAGCCCCAGAATATAGTTGTGTACATCAGTGGAAGCAGGACTGCTGGTAAGATACAGGCCCGCCATTCCCTCACAATCCTCTCTGACATTTCCTTGGAGAGTGCTGTCTCACACTCTAAGCGACTGTCCTTTCTCAGCAGACCCTTTGGGTAAACCTGTCTGGAGGACAGATGACAACAGAAGCTTCAATGGAGGACAGGCCTCAAGGACTGGGGGAAGTCAGGGATCATGAGAATGGCTACGGGTGCTTCAAAACCAGGTGTGTGCTGAGCAAAAGTATACTTTGGGCAGCTTGGGACTTAGGAAGAAGACGGCTTCGGTCTTGTCAAAAAGGAGGGTTTGAGCTGCAGCCAGCCAACTATTTGACAAAAAAGGAGAAATCAAAGCTATTCAGAGAAAAGGTACTTCAGAAGTGGTGATTTCAAGGAGCTTCTATTAATTATGCTTCTATCTTTTTTAAGCTGCTGAAAAAAAGCTATTATAATTTCAGGTTGCATTGACGGAAGTCTGGTGTCTAATGGTAGGAAGTAAAGGAACACTCCGTGTTTTTCATTAGACAATCTGGAATGTTATGTTCGGTCCCCAGCTCCCCATCAACTAACCAGAAATTACCCACAAAGGATGCTGATAGGCCCAGCTGGGGCAGGACTAGAAAATATTTTACCTGAAAAAGACCAGATTAACAAATATTAGAAAGCACAGACTCAGTATGTTGCTCCAAAAACAAGGCCAGAATTAATACTGAATGTCAAAGGAAGGCAGCCTTCATAAGGGAGCCGTTAATCTAGAGTTTTTAACTCTATAAAGGATGAACTTGTGAAGCAGTGCGACCCCATCATTAGAGACATTCATTCTCCAAACTGTTCAGTCTGTACCACTCAAAACTATCCCGTGTACCATCCCTGGATTCCCACCAATCTACGTAATCCTTACTTATCCATCAATGCTCAATATAAACATTGTTTCCTTCAACAAGACTTCCTGTCCTCCCAGATAAGCTAGGGCTGGATATTAAATGCTCCTAAGCAATCGGTCATTTGTGCAACATGTTGTGCTCTGACATATTTATGTTCCATGTGGACAGGGGCTATGTATTACCAGTGGCCAACACAGAAACTGGCATATTGGTATGAGGTGAATGAATGATGGCCATTGATCAGGAATGCTACAGAAAGAAATCCTACAATGGGCAGAAAGAAGCTGGACCACATTAATTCTCAGACATTTTCTAACTCTCCATTTTTATGACTTTGAAGAAATCTAAGATTTATTCTAGCATTTCCAGTAATTAGAATCTGTGTCAAGTTTGTGGTAATCTAGAACTTCTGTTCTTTTTTCACTGACAGTACTCTATACTTGTAAAGTATAAGCCTCCACATTTAAAAAGATTTCATTTTAGGGGCACCTGGGTGGCTCAGTAGGTTGAGCATCTGATTCTTGGTTTTGGCTCAGGTCATGATCTCATAGTTCGTGGGTTCGAGCCCTGTGTTGGGCTCTCTACTGTCAGCATGGAGCCTGCTTTGTTTGGATCCTCTGCCCCCCTCTCTCTCTGGCCCTCTCCTGCTTGCTCTCTCTCTCTCTCTCTCTCTCTCTCTCTCAAAACTAAATAAACATTAAAAAAATAATTCATTTTACCTATATATTTGGGTATATTCACAAGATGGAAGATTTTACAGGCATTACATTATTTTTTTTTTTTCCAGGAAGATAGAGTAGATATACTTTTCCCTATTCTTCCTGCTAAGTACAGGTAAAAAACCCCGAGTGTTATATATAAAACCTATATAAGAAGACATTGGAAGGTAGAGAGAAGAAAGCAGATAAGCTAGGGACCTCGAGGCCCAACGAATGACACAGTGGTAAGTTTCCCGGATTTTCTTTTGCCTCATATATCTAAGATATGTAACTGAAGAAGTACAACTTAGAAATGTCAATGGGTACAGACAAATAAAAGCCCAACAAAAGCCTGTTCTCTGTAGTCAAAGGGGCAGATTTCTCATCAGAATCCATGGAGGCCAAAGGAAAGAAGTACACTATTTTTCAAGTGCTGAAAAAAAAAAAAAAAAAAAAAGAAATATCAACGCAGAACCCTATAACAAGAAAAAATATTCTTCAGGCACAAATGGGAAATTGAGACAATCTCAATCAAAGAAAACTAGGAGAGAATCTGTTGTCAGTAGACTTATGCTAAGAGAATGGCTAAAGGAAGTTCTTTAAATAGAAAGGAAATGATGAAGAAGGAGTATGGAATACAGCGAAGGGTGAAAGATCAGAGTAAACAAAAATATGAGTGAATATAACAGGCTTTCTTTCCTTCTTTCTTGAGTTTTCTAAATTATGTGTGACAGTTAAGCAAAGATTAAACACTGTCTCATGCAGTTCTAAAGGTATATAGAGAAAATTTTAAGACAATCATAAATGGGGGAAGATAAAGAGATGCAAAGGGAGGAAAAGTTTCTACAATTCCACTCAAACTGTTAAAATGATGATATCAGAAGACTGTGATAATTTAAATAGTGTTATAACTAGACACCCACTAATGCGGCCATTCAGAGAGATTTATTCAAAACACTATGGAGGAGTTTGAGAAGATGGCAGTGTAGGAGGACACTGGGCTCACCTCGTCCTGCTGATCATTTAGATTCCACCCACACCTGCCTAAATAACCCAGAAAACCGCCAGAAGACTAGCAAAACAGACTCTCCGGAGCCAAGCATAAACAAGAGGCCCATGGAAGAGGGTAGGAAGGGCGGAGAGGCGGTACGCACTACACGGACGTGGCGGGAGGGAGCCGGGGCGGTGGAGGGGCAGCCCACCCGGCAGGGCAGAGCCCCCGAGTCTGGCTTGCAAAAGCGGAGGGGCCGGACTGCGTGAGTTCTGACAGCCAGCGGGACTTAACATCTGGAATGTTAAAAGTCAACAGCTCTGCTCAGAGAGCAGGAGGGCGAGAGGACACCGGGAGGGAGAGGTGTTGAGCCCTGGAAGACAGAGCTCAGCTCAGCGGGGAACAAAGGCGCTGGCCAGCACCATCTCCCTCTCCCATCCCCCAGCCAAAACCCCAAAGGGAACAGTTCCCGTCATCAAACTTGCTTGCACCACGCAAACACCCAACACTGTGCTTCTGTGGATCCATCCCTCTGACAGGTGAGCCTCCCTCCTGGTGCTGCAGGGCCCCTCCCGCAGGGGACCACCAATGGCAAAGCGATCTGAGCCTGCCCCTCCTGCCCCTGTGCACCTTGCGGATCCACCCCGGCTAATACGCCAGATCCCATCAAAGCAGCACCACAAGCCTGGCAGTGTGCAATGGTCCGCACCATTCCACAGTGAATTCTACCCCTGGGAGAGGGGAAGACAAGGTACACACCAGTCTGACTGTGGCCCCAGCGGTGGGTTGGGGACAGACATCAGGTCGGACCGCGGCCCCACCCACCAATACAAGTTACTCCAGACAGCACAGGGGAAGTGCCCTGCAGTGCCACATCACCCCAGGGACTATCCAAAATGACAAAACGTAAGAATTCTCCTCAAAAGAAACTCCAGGAAGTAGAGACAGCTAACGAATTTATCAAAACCGATTTAAGCAATATAACGGAACATGAATTTAGAATGATAGCCATAAAATTAATTGCTGGGTTTGAAAAAAGTATAGAGGACAGCAGAGAATCTATTGCTACAGAGATCAGGGGACTAAGAAATAGTCATGAGGAGCTAAAAAAAGCTATAAATGAGGTGCAAAATAAAATGGAGGCGACCACAGCTTGGATTGAAGAGGCAGAGGAGAGAATAGGTGAATTAGAAGATAAAATTATGGAAAAAGAGGAAGCTGAGAAAAAGAGAGATAAAAAAATCCGGGACTATGAGGGGAGAATTAGAGAACTAAGTGATGCAATCAAACGCAACAATATCCGTATAATAGGAATCATAGCTGAGAACTTCCCTGATCTGGGGAAGGAAAAAGCCATTGAAATCCAAGAGGCACAGAGAACTCCCTTCAGACGTAACTTGAATTGTAACATATCATAGTGAAACTGGCAAAATACAAGGATAAAGAGAAAATTCTGAAAGCAGCTAGGGATAAACATGCTCTAACATATAAAGGGAGACTGATAAGACTAGTGACAGACCTATCTACTGAAACTTGGCAGGCCAGAAAGGAATGGCAGGAAATCTTCAATGTGATGAACAGAAAACTATGCAGCCGAGAATCCTTTATCCAGTAAGTCTGTCATTCAGAATAGAAGGAGAGATAAAGGTCTTCCCAAACAAACAAAAACTGAAGGAATTCATCACCACTAAACCAGCCCTACAAGAGATCCTAAGGGGGATTCTGTAAGTGAAATGTTGCAAGGACCACAAAGTACCAGAGACATCACTATAAGCATGAAACCTACAGACATCACAATACTCTAAACCCATATCTTTCTATAACACTGAATGTAAATGGACTAAATGCGCCAACCAAAAGACACAGGGTATCAGAATGGATAAAAAAACAAGACCCATCTATTTGCTGTCTACAAGAGACTCATTTTAGACCTGAGGACACTTTCAGATTGAAAGTGAGGGGATGGAGAACTATCTATCATGCTACTGGAAGTCAAAAGAAAGCTGGAGTAGCCATACTTATATCAGACAAACTAGACTTTAAATTAAAGGCTGTAACAAGAGATGAAGAAGGGCATTATATAATAATTACAGGGTCTATCCATCAGGAAGAGCTAACAATTATAAATGTCTATGCGCCGAATACGGGAGACCCAAATATATAAAGCAATTAATCACAAACATAAGCAACCTCATTGATAAGAATGTGGTAATTGCAGGGGACTTTAATACTTCACTTACAGTAATGGATAGATCATCTAGACACAGGATCAATAAATTAACAAGGGCCCTGAATGATACATTGGAACAGATGGACTTGACAGATATATTTAGAACTCTGCATCGCAAAGCAACAGAATATACTTTCTTCTCGAGTAACATGGAACATTCTCCAAGATTGATCACATACTGGGTCACAAAATAGCCCTTCATAAGTATATAAGAATTGAGATCACACCATGCACACTTTCAGACCACAACGCTATGAAGCTTGAAACCAACCACAGGAAAAAGTCTGGAAAACCTCCAAAAGCATGGAGGTTAAAGAACACCCTACTAAAGAATGAATGGGTCAACCAGGCAATCAGAGAAGAAATTAAAAAATATATGGAAACAAATGAAAATGAAAACACAATAATCCAAACACTCTGGCATGCAGTGAAGTCAGTCCTGAGAGGAAAATACATTACAATCCAGGCCTATCTCAAGAAACAAGAAAAATCCCAAATACAAAATCTAATAGCACACCTAAAGGAAATAGAAGCAGAACAGCCAAGATACCCCAAACCCAGCAGCAGAAGAGAAATAATAAAGATCAGAGCAGAAATAAACAATATAGAATCTAAAAAAACTGTAGAGCAGATCAACGAAACCAAGAGTTGGTTTTTTGAAAAAATAAACAAAATTGACAAACCTCTAGCCAGGCTTCTCAAAAAGAAAAGGGAGATGACCCAAATAGATAAAATCATGAATGAAAATGGAATTATGACAACCAATCCCTCAGCAATACAAGCAATTATCAGGGAATACTATGAAAAATTATTTGCCAACAAACTGGACAGCCTGGAAGAAATGGACAAATTCCTAAGCACCCACACACTTCCAAAACTCAAACAGGAAGAAATAGAAAACTTGAAAAGACCCATAACCAGTGAAGAAATTGAATCAGTTATCAAAAATCTCCCAACAAATAAGAGTCCACGACCAGATGGCTTCCCAGGGGAATTCTACCAGACATTTAAAGCAGAGATAATACCTATCCTTCTCAAGCTGTTCCAAAAAATAGAAAGGGAAGGAAAACTTCCAGACTCATTCTATGAAGCCAGCGTTACTTTGATTCCTAAAGCAGACAGAGACCCAGCAAAAAAAGAGAACTATAGGCCAATATCCCTGATGAATATGGATGCAAAAATTCTCAACAAGATACTAGCAAGTCAAATTCAACAGCATATAAAAAGAATTATTCACCATGATCAAGTGGGATTCATTCCTGGGATGCAGGGCTGGTTCAACATTCGCAAATCAATCAATGTGATACATCACATCAATAAAAGAAAAGATAAGAACCATATGATCCTGTCAATTGATGCAGAAAAAGCATTTGACAAAATTCAGCATCCTTTCTTAATAAAGACCCTCAAGAAGGTCGGGATAGAGGGAACATACTTAAACATCATAAAAGCCATTTATGAAAAGCCCACAGCTAATATCATCCTCAATGGGGGAAAAACTGAGAGCTTTCCCCCTGAGATCAGGAACACGACAGGTCCACTCTCACCACTGATGTTTAACATAGTGTTGGAAGTGCTAGCATCAGCAATCAGACAACAAAAGGAAATCAAAGGCATCCAAATTGGCAAAGATGAAGTCAAGCTTTCGCTTTTTGCAGATGACATGATATTATACATGGAAAACCCGACAGATTCCACCAAAAGTCTGCTAGAACTGATACATGAATTCAGCAAAGTCTCAAGATACAAAATCAACGTACAGAAATCAGTTGCATTCTTATACACTAATAATGAAGCAACAGAAAGACAAATAAAGAAACTGATCCCATTCACAATTGCACCAAGAAGCATAAAATACCTAGGAATAAATCTAACCAAAGATGTAAAAGATCTGTATGCTGAAAACTATAGAAAGTTTATGAAGGAAATTGAAGACCTATGGGACCTCATGAAGATAAAAAGCTTCTGCACTGCAAAGGAAACAATCAACAAAACTAAAAGGCAACCAACAGAATGGGAAAAGATATTTGCAAATGACATATCAGACAAAAGGCTAGTATCCAAAATCTATAAAGAGCTCACCAAACCCCACACCCGAAAAACAAATAATCCAGTGAAGAAATGGGCAGAAAACATGAATAGACACTTCTCTAAAGAAGACATCCGGATGGCCAACATGCACATGAAAAGATGCTCAACGTCGCTCCTCATCAGGGAAATACAAATCAAAACCACACTCAGATACCACCTCACGCCAGTCAGAGTGGCCAAAATGAACAAATCAGGAGACTATAGATGCTGGCGAGGATGTGGAGAAACGGGAACCCTCATGCACTGTTGGTGGGAATGCAAACTGGTGCAGCCGCTCTGGAAAATAGTGTGGAGGTTCCTCAAAAAATTAAAAATAGATCTACCCTAGGACCCAGCAATAGCACTGCTAGGAATTTACCCAAGGGATACAGGAGTGCTGATGCATAGGGGCACTTGTACCCCAATGTTTATAGCAGCACTTTCAACAATAGCCAAATTATGTAAAGAGCCTAAATGTCCATCAACTGATGAATGGATAAAGAAATTGTGGTTTATATACACAATGGAATACTACGTGGCAATAAGAAAGAATGAAATATAGCCTTTTGTAGCAACGTGGATGGAACTGGAGAATGTTATGCTAAGTGAAATAAGTCATACAGAGAAAGACGGATACCATATGTGTTCACTCTTATGTGGATCCTGAGAAACTTAACAGAAGACCATGGGGGAAGGGAAGGGAAAAAAAAAAGGTTAGAGAGGGAGGGAGCCAAAACATTAAGAGACTCTTAAAAACTGAGAACAAACTGAGGGTTGATGGGGGGTGGGAGGAGGGGAGGGTGGGTGATGGGTATTGAGGAGGGCACCTTTTGGGATGAGCACTGGGTGTTGTATGGAAACCAATTTGACAATAAGTTTCATATTAAATAAATAAACAAATAAATAATAAAATAAAATCCAATTTAATTACTTTCAGAAAAAAAAAAACACTATGGACAAATTGAATGGAATTCAAAAAGTGTTCGAGTAACCCATAGATGGCAGGGAACAGAAAACAGAGAACTGGAAAACAGAACAAACAGAAAATGAAAAATAAATGGCAGACTTGTACCCTAATATATTCATAATTACATTAAACGTAAGTGGTCTAAAGATTTCAATTAAAGGACAGAAATTGGCATAATAGATTGAAAAACATGACCCATGTCTACAAGACAGTTACTTCAAATACAATGATATAAGCAGACTGAAAGTAAAAAGATAGAAAAGGATATATCACGCAAACATTAAAGGAAAGCAAAAATTGGCTATATTAATATCAGATAAAGTAGACATCAGAGCAAAAATGATTACAGAGACAGAGGGGGCATTATATAAAAATAAAACTATATAATGAAGACATAGCAATCATAAATATGTATGTACCAAATAACAGAGTTGCAACACATATAAAGCAAATACGATAGAAGTGAAACAGACAAGTCCACAGTTATAGTTGGAGACTTTAATACCCCTCTCTCAGTAATCGATAGAACAACCAAACAAAAGATCAGCAAGAATATAAAAGAATTCAACAATACCACTGACCAACAAGACCTAATAAATATTTATAGAGCTCTCCATCCAACAATAGCAGAATACACATCTTTTCAAGTGCCCACGGAAGACCAAGATAGACCATACCCTGGGTCATGAAAAAAACCTCAACAAATTTAAAAGAAATCAAAATCATACAGTGTGTTCTCTGATCACAATGGACTCAAACCGGAAATTAATAACAGGAAGATAACCAAAAAATCTCTAACACTTGGAAACTAAACAACACACTTCTAAATAACCCATAGTTCAAACAGAAAGTCTCAAGAGAAATTAAAAAAAAAAACACATCGAATGAATAAGATGAAATATTAATGAAATTGAAAATACAACATATCAAAATGTGTGGGACACAGCTAAGCAGTGCTGAGAGGGGAACTGATAGCACCAAACACACACATCAAAAACGCAGAAAGTCTCAAATCAATAATCTAAGCTCCCACATAAAGAACCCAGAATAAGAGCAAAAGAAACACAAAGCAAGTAGAAGGAAGGAAATAATAAATAGCAGAAGTGAAATGGCCCAAACTAGAAAAGAACAGAGAGCCTCTTCAGGGAAAATCAATAACCCAAGGAAGGAAAAACAAAAGAGAATGGCCATGAGATTCACTTTGAGCCTACTCAGGACAAGAAGACAAAGTAAAGCAGGTGGGACTCTCTCCAGAGAGGTAACACATAAGGCTGCAGAGTGAACTGGAAAGCTCACTCTAGTACTGTGCTATGAAAGAAGTCGCATTGCTGAATTCTTAAGTCCAAGTATGAATATAATTATCCTGTCACATTCTGGGCTAAGGTACAAAGTTAAAAGCAACAGTCCTTTGAAAGTTAAAACGTGTTTGAAACATTAGCAATGAACTTTCCTACCACAGTTTGAGGGAATGGAACAAAAGACCAATAGGTTTCTATGAAGTTTAGGCTCAGAAAGGAAGCCACGAACACCAGCTAAATTCACCTAATTTTATACGTGATTTGAATATTGGTCGTTTCAGGTAACTCAGGATCTTTCCCTGAATCCACTGACAATACTGGATGTTGGTTTTCTCAAAAAGGCTTTCTTACCTCATAGAAGAAAGGATGGCCAGCCATATCAAAGATGTTGACTTTGATTTCTCGGTCTCTGACTTGTACCCTGAAATGTTCAAATGGAAACAATTCCAAAGAAGGTTATGGTTTCTGCGTTCTCATTAATATCATTTATGCCATTTATACATTTCAAAAAGGTATGTGTATGAAATGTAAGAGGCTTTCTTAGTGCCTTTTCTTGATTTCAGATAATCTTTACAACAGAAGCCAGCAACTTGGCAGATCATCTTGCCTCCTTATTTTAAAAACACTGAACCCACTCTTATGTGGATCCTGAGAAACTTAACAGAAACCCATGGGGGAGGGGAAGGAAAAAACAAAAAACAAAAAAGAGGTCAGAGTGGGAGAGAGCCAAAGCATAAGAGACTCTTAAAAACTAAGAACAAACTGAGGGCTGATGCGGGGTGGGAGGGAGGGGAGGGTGGGTGATGGGTATTGAGGAGGGCACCTTTTGGGATGAGCACTGGGTGTTGTATGGAAACCAATTTGACAATAAATTTCATATTAAAAAATAATAATCAATAAAAAAATAAAAATAAAGACACTGAACCCACCTATAATAAACACCCTCATTTACTTTCAGCTTATCTCAAGATATTTCAGGCCATACCCTTTTACTAACAAATGGTGGCTTTTACTGTGAGACTAAGAAAACTGATTTGGGACAAGTAGGAGTAAGAGGAAGGAAAACAAAATATTTTCTTTCACTTGGCAAGACATCTTAATTACTACCAGCTATGCTTGCTTACCATGCAGAACAATAATTAAGGTGTATTTTATTAACATCTGTGTGATCTTCTTGTGACCTTCATTGAGCAAGAGCTATAGTCAACTTGTTTTTCAAAAATTTTAAGGGTGCCCGTGTGGCTCAGTGGTTAAGCATCTGACTTTGGCTCAGGCCATGATCTCATGGTTCGTGAGTTTGAGCCCCACATCGAGTGAGCTAGAGCCCTGCTTCCCCGTTCTCTCTCTGTCTGCCCCTCGTTGGATTCTCTCTCCCTCTCTTTCTGCCCCTCACTCACTTGCACCCTCTCTCTTTAAAAAAAAATTAAAATAGAGAAAAGAACAAAAGGGGAAAGAACAACCATTCATATTAGAATTAAATGCTGCCAACATCATAGCATATTTGCCTCTTGTCCTTTTTATTTTTTTCAAGAAAAACCATTGTTGGAAAATAAATTAATGAAATATTGTAAGTATTTCAAACACTACAGAAATACAAAGATGAAAGTTCAAAATTTATCCCAAATCCTATCACCCAGCAAAAGCCTTCATCAATATAGATGAATGCCAAAGCAGCCTTCTTCTATACACAGACGTGACTGAGAAGCACAAGTGTTTTTATCAAAATGGGATTACACTATTTTAAAATAAAAAGTATAAAATTTACTTGTATTGAATTCAAAAAAAAAATTAATGTTTATTTATTACTTTGTATTGAATGTAACAAAAGGAAAAAGAAACTGAGGTGAAGTAGAATTATTGAACTTTAAATATGTTTTCTTCATCACAAGAAGTATTTCCTAAAAGACCCCTCTAAGTTAAGAATAGGGATTATTAACAGTAAGTTAACAGGTTAGAATCATGTTTTTCAGTGACATGTTTCAGTTTAGACAGCACTGACATGACTCCCTCTTACAGAATACAAGGACATCAGTACTTTCTCTCATCGGCCCTACACTACCTCTGGGTTTGTTTATTACACCACGTTTATTACACCCACCTTCTGTTCTGAAACCATAATGCCTACAGGTGTTTTATATTACTTGTAGACTTACATCGAGCTAACCATTAATCATCTTATTCCTGAACTCTCTACCATATTTCATCAATAACCAAGATGCACATCTGTTTTCATTTTAACATCTGTGAAATCAGGACCCACCTTATAAAAGAGAATGTGAGAACAGCAAAACAACACAAAATAACAGAGTCTGAGAGCCTTTGGAGAAGACCTGGTGTAACAACGTATATTAGAAAATTTGGCCTTAAAGAGATAGCAGCTGAGAATGGATAAAGTCAGGAATGCACAAATGTATTCACACTGAAACTCAAAGAAGTTATTTTAATTCAGATGCCAGACAGAGGAAATTAACCTGAAGAAAAATGGTAATTTGCTACCTCAAGGTCTTGCTTTCCTAGGTTGTGGCCTGCAGACCACCTGCATCATTATTATGAGAGGCCGTTAAAAATGCAGATTCCTGTGCCCACCTCACACCCAGCCAACCAGAATCTTGGTGGGCCCTAAGAATCTGCATTTTCACAAACTTTACAAGTAATTCTTCAATATGCTGGAATTTGAGCTTCACCATGTAGATAACAGGAGGGACGGAATGGGTACCTGTTATTTTGACTACCCACGAGTATAGCCCTTTCCTCTCCCAGTTGTGGTTCAGACGAGTTCTGCTATGTTCTTAGTGATCCCACTCTGTTGGCCACAGCCAAATGAGCTGGGGAAAGGCACCTGTCCCTACCTGAACAATCAAAACTTTCCCTAGGATTTTGAAATTTGTATATTAGCTTTGGTCCCTCTCTGGAGGTAAAATTTACAATGTGAGTCTGAGATCTGCTGGCAGCCATGCAGAGGAAGCTAAAAGCTGGAGAGAGACGTAGTAAATTATATAGCTATATTCTGTCCCTGGTTCCAGCCATCTCTAAGGCACAGCATCCTCATAACTGGATTATGTGAATTGATTAATATTCTTTATTATTGTTGTTGTTATTACCGTTATTATTTTTTCCTTGACTTGGTTTGAGTTAGGTTTCTGTCAGTTATATCCTCCTGATACACCATGGGACAAGCAGCTTTCCAAAAAAAATTTCAGCCAGAGAAAGAATAGTCTGTTGAATGAACCACTACAGTTCTATGGCGTAATATGGTGATTCTCATTTCTTAGATGAATAAATTAGCTACTTACATGAATTCAAAACAACACTGCCTTAAATAGGATATCCTGGCATATCACTGATGAAATCCTATGCCCTGAAGTATAGACAAACCTCACCGCTTTAGTCCACCTTCTTAAAAGCTGCCCTCACAGTCTAATCTTACAAACCCCCTCTTTAGATATATCTATCTCACCTAGTAGAGTTTTTGAGTATCTACTACATGCAAGCACTGTGCCAGGTACCTGGAAATGACTTATTCTAATAGCTCCTTCTTCATGGGGCTTATAATCTAGCAGGAGACATGAAACACATATAAATAATAATGACGTGTGGCAATTTAAAATAAGTACCATAAATAGCATACAGAAGTTTATTATTTCTGTCATTTGCAACTAAAGAGTCCTAACTGATAAAGAAGGTATTCCAAGGCCTTATGGGAACAGGAGCATTTTAACACGTCAAAGAGTCTGATGGAGGGATGAGGGGAAAGGATATTTCAGGTGGACAGAATGAATGAATAACTGCACTGAGCTAGGGAAATACAAGGGCAGCGGTGCAGTGTGGATGGAGGGTAAAGTGTGTAAAGGAAGGGAATAAGAGAGGAGGGGGCAGGTTAGGGCAGAACGGTGAGCACCTGAGATTTCACCTTCAGGGAGTGTGCAGTTTACCTTAACTCCACGCTTTGGTGGTATTATTTCCTGCTAATGTAAGCCTATCTCCTCAGGCTCAACCCACCCTTGATTCATCTCGAGATAAATCCCCACTTACTCCTAATTTTCCTTCTCCCAGATCATTTTTGCTAGATACCAATAGGTTATAAAGATCATAAACCAATAAAGGAAATCCTCTGATAGAAAATATTCGACATACTATTTAGACTTTGTGGAAAGAATACCTCAAAATGCTCTATAAACACACCTGCTAATAGGACGTGTTTATATAGAAACATGTTTCCTAAAAAGATACATCTGCTAGGTGGGCTTTTTGTTGACTTCGTCATTGTTGTAGACCCTATACCTATCCCTTGCGAAGGCAAGGCCTGGCAAAAAGAACATGCTCAGTGATGAACAATTGATATGATCACTACATATCCGTAAATGTCTCTTATTCCTATCTTTCCTTCTTCAGAATCTCTATTTCAAGATACATCATTTTAGAAAAATTCTCAAATCTATGTAATTTTCAAGCCCAAAGAAACAATGCACTTACTTTGTGACTCCATAGTCAATTCCAATTGTTGCAAGATATTTAGACACAAATCTTTTCTCACAGTAACGTTTTATGATACAGCTCTAAAAAACATAAAAATGCATTCTTTTAGTACATATACTCTGGAAACATACAAAATAAGCACAGTCCTTCATTACGGTTTCTTCATTCACCACAATGGGAAAGAAAGCATTTTCAAACAACTGAAACAAATGCTAAAAGTGAGAATTTTAAAGAAAAATTAAATATTCGTCCCTTAAAACCAAATATGTTTTCAGTTTAGTTCTCAGTCCTTGAGCTCTTTTGTTTAGAAGACTTACTCTTATGCTTTCAATGCCACCAAAATGTCTATGTTTAGCCTTGACCTTCTCAAAAGCAGATCGACATCTTCAAATACTATGGCTAGTTTGTACTGAGGTGTCCTGCTGTTCCCTCAAATTCAACATGTCCAAAAATGAACTAATCTTATACATAAAAACAGTTCATCCTGCTGACATCCTGGTTCTGTCAATAACACCACCATTTTCCCAACCACGGAGGATCAGAATCTTAAAGCCATGCTTGATTCTGAGCCTTTCTAAATCTTTTAAATGTTTCTTGCCTCTTTCTCCTCATTCCAATTCCCATTGACACCACTTTGGTTTAGATCCTCATCATCTACTCCTAGGCAATTGTAGGAAATTTTTATATTGGTCTTTCTGCCTTCCTTCCCTCCCAACCTCAGTCAATACTACACAGCACTGACATTACTTCACTTCCTTAACTCAAAACTCTTCAGTGGCTTCTCACTGCCAAGTTTGAAATCCAAATTCCTTTATCCTTTATTCAAGGTTCCCCATAATCTGGCCCTAATCTGTGTTCCTTGTCTAAACCTTTCTAATATATGCTTTCCATTTCTGCAAAACTCCCAGAGATCTGACTTCCTGACTTTCATCATTACTTTTTCCCTCTACTTGGAATGAGCTTTCTCCCTTCTTTACAAATCTTACTTATCTTTTAAGGCCCAGCCTACTGGAGCACCAGGTTGTAAGAGACCTTGCCTGCATCTGAACTCTTCTTGCACTTCACATACATGCTAATATAGACACACGTATTTTACACACACACACACACACACACACACACACACACACACCATCAGGCATACATTGCTTTGTATTGTCAATTATCATTTCACATGTGTATACTCCTCTTATCTCTTCAGCTAGAAAGTAAACTACTTGAGGACACACATCAGTATTTTACTTCTTTCTTTTGCTCAGTGCCAATGAAATTTGCTTGGTGCCAGTAATAACAACCCTTAGCACTCGTGAAACTTCTAATTTACTTGGGAGTGCTAGTAATGAAGTTTATTCTGCTCAAATCCTTCCCTGATGAACGTTAACCTAAATTAAACAGGACGGTCAATTTAAAAAGCAGTTAATAAGCTTATTGTGAACCGAAAGAAAAACTTCTTTGGAGTGACTACTGCTAACAGGCTACACTTTTAAAAGCATTTTACAGCTTGAGGGAAGCCTGGGTGGCTCAGTCGGTTGAGCGGCCGACTTCGGCTCAGGTCATGACCTCACTGAGGGTCTGTGAGTTCGAACCCCGCGTCGGGCTCTGTGCTGACAGCTTGGAGCCTGCTTTGGATTCTGTGTCTCCCTCTCTCTGCCCCTCCCCTGCTCATGCTCTGTCTCTCTCTGTCAAAAATAAATAAATATTTTTAAAAAATTTAAAAAAAAATAAAAGCATTTTACAGCTTGAAAGCATTTCACAAATGTTTTCTCTCACAATAGCCTATGAAAATGAATATGGCCTTTTTCTAAATGATTCATGAATTAAGGGGCCTGGCAGTTCTTTAACTCTAGTACACTGTTTAAACACTAGTTCTAAGAGGTTAACGAGACACACATTTAAGTAATTGTATTAATAACCACTCCCTATAACACAGAGACAGGGTCCTTAAGATCATATAAACCAAGTAACATAGAATTTTTTGCTTTCACTATTTTTCTTAAATATATTTTTAGGCACTTTTGCAGAACAACTATCTGAGAAGAAATACTCAAAATATGAAAAAGAGGAATGGGGTGGGGCAGTACAAAGAGGAGGGAATCCGCCTTAACAGATATTAAAATATAGTCTGAAACCAATCAAGACAGTATGATATTGGCATAATAGACAAATAGACAAATAGGTCAGTAGAACAGAACAGACAGCTCAGAAATAGATCCCATTCAAAGAAGAAATTTAAAAGGTGACAGGGGTGATATTTCAAATCAAGGGGAGGTATGCCTGAGCGGTTCAGTTGGTAGAACATCCAACTCTCGATTTCGGCTCAGGTCACGGTCCCAGTGTCCTAGGATCAAGCCCCACATCCAGCCCCATGCTGAGTGTGGAGCCTGGTTGGGATTCTCTCTCTCTCCTTCTGCCCCTCTCCCCTACTTGTGTGTGCGGTCTCTCTCTCTCTGTCTCTCTCTCTCTCAAATAAAAAAATAAAGTCAAGGGAAAAAGAATGATTTATTTAGTAAAATGCCACTTGCACAAGTTGGGCCCTTAACTTCTCTAAATACAAAAATAAATTCAGATGAACTTGTGATTTCAATATTTAAAAATGAAACAAAAATTTCAGAAAAAATGTGCAACATATGTACAACCTTAAGGAAACATTTTCAACCAAGAAAGGAAATACAAGAACCACAAAGAAAGGACAGGCACACTTGAATATATAGAAATAGTAATAATAATAGCAATTATATGGAGAAATATATGTAAAAATATTAAAAGGCAAATAACATACCCAGACAAATAGTCATTATTCATATGACCAGCAAAAAGTTACTATCTCTGATATCCCTGAACCAGAAAAATTGATAAGATACATCATCCAATAGAAAAATGGGTAGGGAGTATAAATTGGGCACTATCCAGAAGAGCAAATCCAAATATCCAGTAAGTATATGAAAAGGTGCTCACCTTCATCTGTAGTCCATGAAATGCAAATTAAAGTAATACTTCTCACTAACCAGACTGGGAGTCATTAAAAGAATGACGATACCTGTGTTGGCAGGACTACGGGAAATAGGGCAACTGCATACTGCTGGTACAATTTCTTGAAGAGCAATTGGCAATAGCTACTAAATAGCTACTCAGCATTCTACCCCTGGGAATCTGTCTATAGAAATTAGAGGACCAGTATTTAAGTGTGTGTGTTGTCAGCACAGAGTCCAACTCAGGGCTCAATCTCACAAACCGTGAGATCATGACCTGAGCCAAAATCAAGAGTTGGATACTTAACCGACTGAGCCACCCTTATGTTTTGAAGGAAAAAAAAAAAAAAAACCCTATTGTTATTTTAACTAGAACTGAATTGTAGGTTATTTTAAAGAACTGACATCTCTAAAATGTCGAGTGATCCTAATTAAGGGAAAAGTACATCTTTCCATTTGCCTGAGTAATTTTATGTCCCTTTGTAGAGTTTGACATTTTTCTTCATATAGGTCTTACCTGTTTGTTCTTAAGTTTAAACCTAGGCACTTTATTTTGGCTGTTATTGTAAATTAAAATAGTTTTTCAATTCAACATTAAAACATATAATTTGATGGGGAGCCTGGGTGGCTCAGTCGGTTGAGCGTCAGACTTCGGCTCAGATCATGATCTCGCGGTCTGTGAGTTCGAGCCCCACATCGGGCTCTGTGCTGACAGCTCAGAGCCTGGAGCTTGTTTCAGATTCTGTGTCTCCCTCTCTCTCTGCCTGCTTGCTTGCTTGCTCTTTCTCTCTCTCTCTCTCTCAGAAATAAAACATTAAAAAAGATTTTTTTTTAATTTTTTAATGTTTATTTTTGACAGAGAGAGAGAGAGACAGAGCATGAGGGGGGGAGGGGCAGAGAGAGAGGGAGACAGAATCTGAAGCAGGCTCCAGGCTCTGAGCTGTCAGCACAGAGCCCGATGCGGGGCTCGAACTCACAGACCGCGAGATCATGACCTGAGCCGAAGTCTGACGCTCAACCGACTGAGCCACCCAGGTGCCCCAAAAAAGATTTTAAAAAACATGTAATTTGATATAGGAAAGCTATTAATTTCTGTATATTAATTTTGCCTTATTGAATTTTCTTATTCTTTCTCAAAGCTTTTCAAGTTAATTTTCTTTGGGTTTCCAGATAAATAATCATATCATTAGCAAATAACAATAATTTTGCCTTCTCCTTTCCAGTTATTTTATACTTTATTTCTTTCTCTTGTCTAATCACATTGGCCAATAAATCTAGGGCAATGTTAAATAAATGTGATACTTGTCATTTTGGGGTATTTTTAATGTTGGACCATTTAGCATAGGAAAATTACAGAAATGATGCATGCTTACTTAGCCAGATTATTATTAAGCCTTTTAGAGGCTGTATTCTTTTATTTTTAATGCCTGGCACATAGTTGATGTTCAACAAATGTTAACTTTACAGTGACTGCTATGTTAATACTTACATACATATATGCAAATACATAAATAGCACAGGATAATGCTAAATGGAAAGAAAAGGCACTAATAAACATTTACTGAACATCAACTATGTGTAGGGCACTGGCCTAAACACTTCCATTAATGGCTCTTTTGGGATATAGATCCTACTGGAGTTGATTTTGACAGCATACAATGATAGAGAACTGCAGTAGACTGTGAGGACCCAAGTTCTAATCTGGTCTCTGCCATTGATTTGATGACCTTGGGAAGTTCTTAACCAACAGCTTCCACTTACCCAGAAGGGGAGAGGAGACAATTTAGGTGAAGAGGAGGCAGTTTAAAATTCACTTGGGGGACAGCCTCGGGTCTCTTTCTCATCCTCCTTCCACCCCCCTCCACACACACACTAGGGGAGAGCTTTATACCCAGTACATCCAGAAGAAAGGCAGTGGAACTACGGCTTTGGAGAGAATGAATATAATGAAACCACCAGAAATAAAAACAAAACCAACACACAAAACAAAATAATGCAGGCTCCTTGACATCCACTGCACTTCCCCCGTGAAAAATGTCAGTATCAGCTACGCTCTTGCAATGTAGATTCTGGGCTCCGTATCTGCAGAGCAACATTTTACAAGCTCCAATCCTCACATGCACCCCAGTAAGTTCCCTCAGGCTCCCAAGCACTGCTGGGGTAACTAAACTTTTATTCTCTTAAGGACCTCTTAAGTCCTGGACAGGTCACCTAGAACGAAGATAGGCAGACGATCTTACATAAGGACCTAGGCCCCTTTAATCTTTTTGGGATACATTCAAGGGCTAGCGGCCATATGAGACACCTTCTTATGGAGCGTGACGTCGGTGGAGGTGGGGGCAAACGAAAGGTCAAAAAGGTCACGAGAGTTTTCCTCACCCAGGCGCATCCCCTAGGAGGAGACCTGGGCCTGCTCAGGGGCGGGGAGGAGGCTGGGCCCCGGGCTGTTGAGTGGCCGCCCTCCCAGCCAATCGGCAGGTCGTCCCGCCGCGCTGAGGTCCCGCCCCTCCCAGCGCGGTACTCACTTTTCCCACCTCAGCGTTGCCCATGGAGATGACTTTGATGCGCAGGGACTTGCTGGGCTCCTTCCGCTTCGGCATGTTAGCCTCCATTGCCCTCGCTCTCTCGGGGCCACCCGCCTCGGTATCTCCTTGTTCACCAGGCTGGCCCGTCCCTCAGGCCTCCTCGTCCAATGGCGGAACCGCTGCTATCGTCACCGCCCCAGCTCCGCGGCTCGCCATCCCCGCCGCTGCCTAGCAGCGGGCGCGGGCGGTTGGGAGCTCTGGGAACAGGGGGTGGGAGAAGAGAGTCTCGCGATGCTAGAAAGGGGCGGTGTGACGTCATCACCGGGCTCTAGAGGCGAGGTTTTGATTACCTGTTCCCAGGAGTCGCGCCCACGCGCGGCGCCGAGTCCCTCCGCAGGAAGTCAGGCTGGGTTTACCCTGAGAGCGCGGTTGGTTTTCAGGGGCGCCAGGACAGCGGCATCTGTTAACGTTTGCAGCCGAGTGGTAGAAATGTATTGGCAGTTTGGGGCAGATCCTCGGGCTTGGAGTATTGAGAATGGTGGGTCCAGGCCCAGTCCCGCTAAAAATTCGAAGTAGACCATAGGGGTGTTATTTTCTGAATTCTTCCGTCCCGTATAAGCCCGTCTACTCTACTCGTCTCCCACCCCGTACTATGTTTCTCTTGCTCGGGCTCGTAGAGAGACAAGTCAGGAGCCGGGAGAAGTCGGGAAGTTGGGGCTCAGGTTTTGGAAGAGGGGCGTTAGGCAAAATCTGAAACCCGTTGCTATCGTAAAAAAAAAAAAAAAAAAAAAAGGTTGTCCATTTGGTAGTCTGGGTTTTATTTTAGTCATTGCTCTTTTATTCCAGAGTTCTCTGTCGGAAGAAAGCTCAAACAAGATGTTTCTTACACTCTTCCAGTTCTAGGATGGTCTGTGTGATTGTACCTATATGCTCCTTCATTTTTCCTTTCCTCCCATTCACAGACTTAACCCCATCATCTGTGCACACCTTCCCTGATAATATGACAGTTGAATAATAAATCCTAAGAACCACTTTTCTAGTCTCATTCCAGAGAATGAGAAAAGCATCTGCTTGATTAAAAAACAGCATAAAATGTATGAGAGGAACAGGGATTTTTTAAGTCATTATCTTGGGTTACAGAAAGTAAATAGAACTTGACAAGTGATTAGTGCCCTGAAAAAGAATGGCTGCCAATTTCTGAGTAAATTACAAGGTCAAAAGTAGCATTATTTCTGTTCTCAGATAGCTTTAAGCATCATAAAAGAAATACATTGTAGGAAGACAGTGAATAAAGCCTCAAAATTTCTTAGCTATCATAAGTCAGATTTTCAAACATTTTATTTCTTTTAATTCAAAAAAAATTTTTTTTAATGTTTATTTTTGAAGGAGAGAGAGGCAGAGCATGAGCAGAGGAAGAGCAGAGAGAGAGGGAGACAGAATCTGAAGCAGGCTCTGAGCTGTTGGCACAGAGCCCAACGCGGGGCTTGCACCCACAAACTGTGAGATCATGACCTGAGCTGAAGTCCGTCGCTTAACCAACTGAGCCACCCAGGTGCCCCTCAAATATTTTATTTTTAAATGATTTAAAAAAAATTTTTTTTAATGTTTATTTTTGAGAGAGAGAGAGATAGAATGTGAGTGTGGGAGGTGCAGTGAGAGAGGGAGACACAGAATCTGAAGCACACTCCAGGCTCTGAGCTGTCAGCACAGAGCCCATCCTGGGGGGTGAACTCAGGAGCTGTGAGATCATGACCTGTGCCAAAGTTCCACGCCTAAGCCTAACCAGCTGAGCCACTCAGGCGGCCCAAAACAAATTATTTTTAAGAAAGAAGCTTACTCTGAGTTGTATTTATAATCAACCAGAAAACTTCATTTAATGAAACTTCTAGGATTTTTTACAACCGTGAAATAGAAGTCCTGGTTAGAATTTTGACAAAGTTCAAAATAATTGGATTTATACTCATTTTTCACAAATCTAGAAGGTGATCTCTCAGCATAATTTAATAAATCAAATCAATACACATCTATTTCTTTGCTAGTTCACCTTGGGCCCTGTAATAGAACTGGTGTTATGAAAGAATAACTGCAAAATGTCAAATTTTCAATTATTAAAAGACTGATTAGATATGATACTATTAGGCATATGGGCAGTAAAATTTGCCAAAGATTAAAATTTATTACCATTTTTTTCATATTGATGTTCCTGAGGTTAGAAAACATAATAAACATATTTTCTACTGGGTGTGTTAAATTAGTTTGGAATCAAAAAACAAGAAAGTTAGCTCTCTTTTCCAGTCTTTAATACAAAAAGAAAAATGGGATTAGCTATGTATAGTGTGAACTTGGAAAGTGGGGGTTAGAAACATGAGCTCTGCAGTTGGCCCTGGGTAAAGTTTATTTATTTTGAGAGAGAGACAGAGTGTGTTAGCAGGGAAGGGGAAGAGAGGGAGGGAAAAAGAGAATCCCAAGCAGGCTCTGTGCTGTAAGGAGCACGGAGCTCAATCTCACAAACCCATGAGATCGACACCTGAGCTGAAATCAAGAGTCTGACACTTAACCGACTGAGCCACCCAGGCACCCCCATGTTTTTTTATTTTTGTGTATTAAAGATTTCACATATTTTAAAGGTGTATATTTAAAGTAAATTATGAAATATGTTGGGCATAAAATGTATAAAGAATAATATAATGAATACCTATGTATCCACCATACAGCTTAACAAAATATCACTGATACTATATTATATTCTTTCCCAATACATCCTCCCTCTTTATAAAAGCTTGCAACTGTCTGAATTGGTGCTTTTAATTTCCAGTCATTTAAAAATTGCTTCACTGCATACGTATATACACCTTAAAATGTAGTATTGTGTTGCATTTTTAAAAATCTTTTATTTTGAAGTAATTTCACTCAAAAAAGCTTTAGGAATAGCAAAAAAATAAAATCTTGTATACCCTTTATCTAGATTCATCAGTTGTTAACATTTACTATATCAACCGTGCCCACTGTCTGTATATTCATATATATACACATGTTTTTCTGAATAATTTGAGATTAATTTGCAGGCATGTTTCTTTATCCATAAATACTTCCATGTGTATTTCCTGAAAGCAAGGACTTTCTCTTATGTAGTCATACTGTATTTATCAAAATCAGAAAATGTAACAGTGTAACAGTAACACTGTTATCTAATTCTATGGTTCTCAAACTGTGCACTGGGGTGCCACACAGCCTCACAGGGTTATCCAAGGGGATATCTGTGGGATAATTTACATTCTAAGTTTTCAAGGCAAACAAAATGAAATCTAAGACTATGCAAAACTACTAGCTCGAGGTTGTTTACAATTTCAACAATAGGTGGCACCATATTCCTTGGATATATCATATATTTAGGAAGCTGGATTTTTCCATGGTTGTGATAAAAAAGCAAGTACAGCACAAAAATCAATGTGAAACAGGAAATGAGGGTGCTCTTGTCCAATCTGATTCTAAGGTTTGAGAAGTTGTACAGTGTCCAACAGGTGCACAAATCCCATTAGTAATTGTGGTTAAGATGAAATAAAACTTTCAATTTATGTGTATTATTTTTTCAAATGGCAGCTAAATTGTTAGGGCATAAATATTTAATACGTTGTTTGAACCTGGATATTTCTCTTGACCAAGGAACACTATGAAAAAAATTACTGTGATACTAAGGGTGCCTTGAACCGAGAACATTTGGGAAACTGGGATCAAAACCACAGTTCATATTCAAATTTCACCATTTGTACCAGTGAAATCCATTATAGCTCTGTTCCCCTGTTCCCCAGTCTGGAGTCTAATCCAGCATCATTTAGTTGTGATGTATCTTTATTCTTCTCTTACCTAGTATCGTTCCTTAGCTTGTATCTTCCAAAATGACAGTTATTTTTGCAATATCCTTCAGTTTGTGTTTGTCTGGTATACTCTTATGATTAGATTTAGTAAGGTTTGGCTGACATACCACAGGAAAGACATTATGTAGTTTTAAGGTTCTCATATTAGAAAATTGGTGATGTCAATTTGTTCCACTTATTAATAATGTTAACTTTAGTTAAGGTGTAGTGTTAACTAGGTTAATCCACAATAAAGTTACTTTTTTTCCATTTATAATAAGTAACTATAAGGGGGCACTTTGAAATTATATAGATATTCTTTCTCCACTGGACTTTCACAAATTTTCAGAGGTCAACAAGGATTCATGACTGAAGAGATTTTTATGATGATGAATGCAAAATGGTGATTTTTTTTAACTCCATCATTTCTCCTACATTTATTAATTGGTAATCTAAGGGAAAGCTTTCCTTTCTCATTCATTTATTTATTAATTTATATCAGGATGCGCTCATATATACTTATTTTACTCAATGAATACTCTGTTAATACTATTTATTTTGATGCTAAAGCTGGCTCTTATGTCTTTTTGATATGTTCCTACCTTTTGTTTTGAGTATTTCCTTGCTTCCTGGCACAGCAATGAGCCCTAGATCCCTAGGTCCTTTTAGTGGAGAATGGTATTTAGAAACCAAGATCTGGATGCTAGGTGTGTTCATTGATCCGGGTGCCCTTGCTCTGGGCCCTTTCAGTTGACTAAGCCAAAATATGTATACATGTATACGTGTATATACATGTACATACGTGTATATATATACACATATGTATGTATGTGTATATATATACACGTATGTACATGCATTTAAATTCATATGTTAAAACATAGTTCCACTGATATCCCCAATGCATGTTAGCATAACAATTCATTCTAGTCTTCCCCCTTTCCATATTTATAACTCTCTACTTTGACGGTGAGAAATCTGGCTCTTGTTACCTTCAATATATTTGTCCAACCCACAGTACACAGGAAGTAGTTTCAGAATTGCTAGTCCATACCATTTCAAAAAATAGAAACATTTCAAACTAGAATTCCATATTTGTTTATAGCCATTTTTGTCTTAAACTGACAAATACAGTGTTTCATTTAGTTTCATATAGTATAAGTATTATGTTTAAAAGTTAATTGGGTTAATCCTTTTTTCCCCTCTTTAGTTTGGTTAGAGTTTTCATTTGAAATGCAGTTAAGTTCATTTGTTTCTGTTTGTACTTTAGTTTTTTCCCCTTTGTTACTGCTGACTTTACTAATCTTTTTGAACAGATAAAACATTAATGTAGTTTCAAAAGTCAAAATGATACAAATTGGTGTACTCAGAAAAGTGTTACTTTCACCCCCATCCCAATCCTCTTCCCTCTTCCTACCTACCTTCTGGGGGCCACCAATCACTCTAGAATCTGTTTATTCTTTCTTATGTTTCTTTTTATAAAAAGTAAGCAGTTACATGAATATATTCTTATTCATCCTTTCTTACACAAAAGCGTGTGTGTTCTTTGAACTTTTTTTTTTTCACTTAACAATATACCCTAGAAAGCACCCCATAGTAGTTCACAAAGATCATGCTCATTCTTTTTTATAGCTACACAGTACAATACTTCATTGTGCAGATATGCCATGTTTTTTTCAATAAATATATTTATGAACATTTATGTATTTTCCATATTGTTGGGGGTATGTCTTTAGAGTAAATTTCTTTTTTTTTTAATTTTTTTTTTAACGTTTATTTATTTTTGAGACAGAGAGAGACAGAGCATGAACAGGGGAGGGGCAGAGAAAGAGGGAGACACAGAATCTGAAACAGGCTCCAGGCTCTGAGCTGTCAGCACAGAGCCCGACGCGGGGCTCGAACTCATGGACCGTGAGATCATGACCTGAGCCGATGTCGGATGCTTAACCGACCAAGCCACCCAGGCGCCCCTTTAGAGTAAATTTTTGAAAAAAAACCAGAATTACTGGGTCAAAGGTAAATGCATAGTTAGTTTTGTTATATATTACCAAATTCTGTAAGGTAACATTTTGAGAAATTTTGCATCAATATTCTTTTTTTTTTAATGTATGAAATTTATTGTCAAATTGGTTTCCATACACACCCAGTGCTCATCCCAAAAGATGCCCTCTTCAATGCCCATCACCTACCCCCCCCTCCCTCCCATCAACCCTCAGTTTGTTCTCAGTTTTTAAGAGTCTCATGCTTTGGCTCTCTCCCACTCTAACCTCTCTCTCTCTCTCTTTTTTTTTCCTTCCCCTCCCCCTTGGGTTTTTCTTAAGTTTCTCAGGATCCACATAAGAGTGAACACATATGGTATCCGTCTTTCTCTGTATGGCTTGTTTCACTTAGCATCACACTCTCCGGTTCCATCCATGTTGCTACAAAGGGCCATATTTCATTCTTTTTCATTGCCACGTAGTACTCCATTGTGTATATAAACCACAATTTCTTTATTCATTCATCAGTTGATGGAAATTTAGGCTTTTTCCACAATTTGGCTATTGTTGAGAGTGCTGCTATAAACATTGGTGTACAAGTGCCCCTATGCATCAGTACTCCTGTATCTCTTGGGTAAATTCCTAGCAGTGCTACTGCTGGGTCCTAGGGTAGGTCTATTTTTAATTTTTTGAGGAACCTCCACACTGTTTTCAAGAGTGGCTGCACCAGTTTGCATTCCCACAAACAGTGCAAGAGGGTTCCTGTTTCTCCACATCCTCGCCAGCATCTATAGTCTCCTGATTTGTTCATTTTGGCCACTCTGACTGGCGTGAGGTGATATCTGAGTGTGGTTTTGATTTGTATTTCCCTGATGAGGAGCGACGTTGAGCATCTTTTCATGTGCCTGTTGGCCATCCAGATGTCTTCTTTAGAGTAGTGTCTATTCACGTTTTCTGCCCATTTCTTCACTGGATTATTTGTTTTTCTGGTGTGGAGTTTGGTGAGCTCTTTATAGATTTTGGATACTAGCCTTTTGTCCGATATGTCATTTGCAAATATCTTTTCCCATTCTGTTGGTTGCCTTTTAGTTTTGTTGATTGTTTCCTTTGCTGTGCAGAAGCTTTTTATCTTCATGAGGTCCCAATAGTTCATTTTTGATTTTAATTCCCTTGCCTTTGGGGATGTGTCAAGTAAGAAATTGCTGCATCTGAGGTCAGAGAGGTTTTTTCCTGCTTTCTCCTCTAGTGTTTTGATGGTTTCCTGTCTCACATCCAGATCCTTTATCCATTTTGAGTTTATTTTTGTGAATGGTGTAAGAAAGTGGTCTAGTTTCATTCTTCTGCATGTTGCTGTCCAGTTCTCCCAGCACCATTTGTTAAAGAGACTGTCCTTTTTCCATTGGATATTCTTTCCTGCTTTGTCAAAGATTAGTTGGCCATACTTTTGTGGGTCTAGTTCTGGGGTTTCTATTCTATTCCATTGGTCTATTCAATATTCTTAATTAAAATTGGAATTAAATAATATTCTTTTTTTTTATTTTTTTTTCAACGTTTTTTATTTATTTTTGGGACAGAGAGAGACAGAGCATGAACGGGGGAGGGGCAGAGAGAGAGGGAGACACAGAATCGGAAACAGGCTCCAGGCTCCGAGCCATCAGCCCAGAGCCTGACGCGGGGCTCGAACTCACGAACCGCGAGATCGTGACCTGGCTGAAGTCGGACGCTTAACCGACTGCGCCACCCAGGCGCCCCCTTAAATAATATAATAATGAATTAAGTAATTTTTTGCTACCTTAGCTGGTTTAAATATTCATGTCATACTTGCTTCATAAAAAACATTTGGAAATTTTGTCGCATTTTCCATGCTCTGGAATAACTTATGTGACAGAATTCATACACTTGCAATAGTAGAGAGAATAATGTAATCGGCGCTCCATGTATTCGCTTCCCAGCTTCAGCTACAGCAACAATATCAGTTGTTTTTAAGAAAGGGAGATTATCCTCCATGGGCCAGACCTAATCAAGTGAGTCCTTAAATGGACTGGCTTCTTCTGGCAAGAGATATTCAAAAGAGTGAGAGGGATTCAACATGAGGGGGGTTCTCCATTGCTGGCTTTGAAGACGGAAGGTGCCACACAGCAAGGACCTAAGAGTGGCCTCTCAGAGCTGAGAGTGACCCCTAGCCAACAGCTAGCAAAAACATGGGCACCTCAATCCTAGGTAACTGAATTCAGCCAAAACCTACATGAGATGGGAAAGAGCTCCTGAGCCCCAGATGAGAACATAGCTCTCTGATATCTTGACGTGAGATTTCTGGCCTACGGAACCTAGCTATTCCACGCCTGGAACTGTGAGATGTTAAATGCCTGTTGTTTGAAGCTGTTAAATGTGTGGCAATTTGTTATATGGCAATAGAAAACTAATAATGAAAAATGAAACACTTTTATCTCCAGATTCCATTTCTTGAGAAGTTCTGCTCTGGTACGGCAACACAAGTCCTTATAGACCGACACTCCCACTGATAACTATAAACTCTGGGAAAAATGCAAAACAACTATCTGGAGCTTCTGAAGAGTAATAAAAATCAGATAGATGGTTGAGGGGGGAAGTACCAACCTTGGAAAAATGACTGGCATGGGATGAGTTTCTCCTGAGCAATATAAGGACCTGAGAACACACCAACTCTGATTGGCCCTTTCTGTCTTACCCACTAGTGTATAGGATTTTAGTTCTGAGCCTGCACTAGACCGTATCAAAGGACGTGGATATTAGGATACTACAAAGACTTCTACACGCTCATTCTACTACCATCCCGAGGACTGTGTGGCAGTTTGCATTTTCCAAATATGACTGAAACACTATCAACCATCCCATAGGATTTTTTTTTTTTACTTTGGTAAAATTAAAACATACATAGAATTTACCATTCTCACCATTTTTATGTGTACAGTTTGGTGGCATTAAGTATGTTCACACTGTCGTACAACCATTAGCACCATCCATCTCCAGAACCTTTTCATCTTCTCAAACTGAAACTCCGTGCTCATTCTAATTCCCCATCTTTCCTCCCCCTAGCTCATGGCAACTGCCATTTCACTTCTGTCTCTGTGTCTCATATGAGTGGAATCATACAGCTGTTTGTCCTCTTGTGACTGGCTTATTTCACTTAGCATGATGACTTCAAGGTTCCCACATGACATTCTTAACAATGGGACTGACATTCTTCCCCTTGATGGGGGTGGGAGGTCTATGTTCCCTCTCCCTTGAACCTGGGCAGTCCTGGAACTGGTGTAAGTGACATTACGACGCTTTGAAAACTAATACAAGATGATGCACATTCTAATTTTCTTGGAATGCTCACATTTCGAATTGAGACATCAACTGTAAAGAAGCCCCAGCAGTTCATAGAGAGGCCCGCACAGAGAGGAGCAGAGGCCCTCCACACCCACCCACAAGCACAGCTGAGTTCCCATATGCCAACCAGCACCAACTTGCCAGCCATGGGATTGAGCCATCTTGAAAGTGCCAAGGCAATGAAACAAGGATGCCGGCAAGAAGTGGAACGTAGCAATTAAGAAATATATAGCAGGTGATACTCAGTAATATAGACAGGTAGAAAATTGCCATTCATCCCCCGAAGGACTCTGAGCTCAGAGCAAGGTGCCAATTTGGGGGGAGACGTCCTGGGATACCAGGTGAATTAAAGAAAGAGCTCAAATGCCATCTTCCTTCCTTCTTGGAATGCCAAGTTCATTTGAACCCCCTTGGCCTTTATACTTAGTTTCCTTCTTCCTAAAATGTTCTTCCTCAGATCTCCAGGTGCTCTAGCCATACTGGTCCGGCTGCTCCCCAGGAAAGAGAGACTTTGGCACAAACCAATGTTTACACCTACATACCTAGATGCAGTTAATGGCACTCAATTGCCTAATAACAAGTTTAAGAAAGAAAGAAGGGAAGGGAATGACAAGAAATAGGAGCAAAGAAGGAAAGAAATCTCTAGGGCTATGCCATAGGACTCTGCTTTTTGCCTAGTTCTTGTTAGCAGTTCAGGTCAAGATATAGCAGAGAGGTTGACAAGACTTGTGGATAATCATAAAGAAATAGGAACTCTGCTGATTGTGTTGGAAAGGAAATCTTAAATGACCAATCTGCTACTGATTGGTCACGCATATCAGCAGCCTGATGTAATTTTAACATTTTGCAAAGTCCATCAAATTACTGATGTCCACATGTCTCTGGGACTGAATTGCTTTGTCACAGGGTAGATGTATTTTCAGCTTTGGTAGATGGTACCAAACAGTTTTTCAAAGTAGGCTTTATCAATTTATACTCACCAACAGTGAATGAGAGTTCCTGTTCTTCCAAATTCTCGTTGGCCTTCAATTTTATCAGTTCAAGTCTTGCCCCTCTTATAGGTTTGTATTAGTATCTAATTATAGTTGTAATTTGTCTATGCCTGATGACTAATGAGGTTGGGTGCCTTTTCAGCTGTTTACAGGCCATTTCCTTTTATATGAAGTGTCTGTTCAATCATCTTGTCCAATGTTTTATTGAGTTGTTTATTTTTTCTTATTGATTTTTAACTCTTTATATATTCTAGATATATATCCTCTATCAGGTATATACAGCTTGTACAAGAATATTTGTAGCAGTACCGTAAATAGTAGTTGAAACCTGGAAGCAACTCATTTGTCCAGCCATGGCAGAATGGATACATAAATAGTGGTATATTCCTATAATGGAATGCTATACTATTGCTATGCAAACTATACTACTGGGAAACCTATACTATTACTATACAATACTACTGGTATGTATCTCGTAAATATAATATTGATTTCAAAAAGCTAAGCACAGGGGCGCTTGGGTGGCTTAGTCGGTGAAGCATCCAACTTCAGCTCAAGTCATGATCTCACGGTTCGTGTCAGCTGTGCTGACAGCTCAGAGCCTGGAGCCTGCTTCAGATTCTGTGTCTCCCTCTCCCTCTGCCCCTCCCTCTGCTTGCGCTCTCTCTCTCTCTTTCAAAAATAAATAAACATTAAAAAAAAACCTTTTCAAGAGGGTAAACACAAAAAAGTATTACTGGATGATCCATTTATATAAAATTCAAGAACAGATAAGACTTATCAGTGATACTAGGAGTCAGGATTCTGGTTATCTTTGGGCATAGTGAATGAAAAGGGGTGTAAAGAGGGTTTCTGGATGCTGGTCATGTTTCCTATCTTGATCTGGGTGGTAGTCACATAGGTGTGTGCACATTGTGAAAATTCCCTGGGCTACACACTAGGCACTTTAGTATGTTACACTTCCATATAAAAAAAGTTTGCAAGAACAATTCTCGCCTAATTTTCAGAAGGGCCTAAGAGCTAAAAAAGCAGATCTGACCTGATGTTTTTCTCCGCTCAGAGTTTCTCATGGTGTTGCTGTGATAGATCTTGGTGTCCATGGAAACCAGAGTATGCAGTGGGGAACCAAGTAAGAAGGGATTTGAGCCTGGGGAAGAGGCACATGCGACAAAAGAACACTCTTGGCACCTCCCCCCACCCCCAACATACTTTCAAATCCCACTCAAGCTATGGCCAGTTCCCTGCTCATGCAACTATCTGTCTATGACAACTGTGACAAAGATTGCTTGTCTTAACTTACTGGGAATCCACCCCAGAACTAACTACGGCTCACCCTCTCCATGACCGGTTTCCATTTTACTTAGCCCAGCAGGAGTGTTGGCCTGGCAGGGGCTTGAAATAGAAAAAGTCTTCTCTGGATGAGGCACATGCTAACACCTCCCTACTAGAGCTTGCTTATGGGGTGACCTCAGCTCCGAAGTGGAACAGAGTGTTGTTACAGAGTCAGTGCATTCACACATATGAAGTGTACTTACAGTAGAGTTCTTCTCTACTGCAAAGAGGTCTTTGCTCAGAGCTTATTAATTCTTATTTTAAACATAGTTCTATCACTTCATTATCTAAGTGTGTAAAAAGACAAATTAAAAGTGGGTGGGTGAAATTTTCCCCTAACGGTGCATGTGTATCTGGCTTTGTTAAGTTGGCAAATGATTGTGGATATATCTGGATATGCGTAAGTGTATCTGTGGAAGTCTATGTGTATACCAATGCGTTGGTTATGATGAACGTGTGTGAGAGAGCATGTGTAGATTTACACCGCGTGCGTCTGTCGGTTTTGTGTGTGTGTAGCGGGTGTGTGGTATGTGAGGACATTTGTGAATGAGCTTGTCACTTCGTGTTTTTATATACGTACATGTGATCAGATGTGGAATATGTAAATGAAAATTTACACTTATGGAAATCTGTAGGATGGATAAGAGAGCATTTGTGGGGCTGCTTTACAAGTTTGTGTCTTTGAGCTAAACTGTAAGTGTATATGATGGATTCGTGTAGGGATAGCTCTGGGCAAAGTTTTCAAGTCATATGGTTGGACCATAAGGAATTGCCATTTTTGTGGGTTTAAAAATGGTTAAATATTCAGTGATTTTTGTGTGATTCAACCTGTTGTATGTATGCATTCCATACATACATAAATTCAAGCTAGCATGGCCTCTGTACCACCTTAGTATTGCTATCAGAGCTAAGAAGAAGACGGCATCCATGGGTATGAGACCTGGGGAAAAAATTAACATGTATCTTGAAGGAAAGAGAATATATAGAAGGAGTGATGACGAATGCACAGAAAGTTGCAGTAGGGGTATATCAAGAAATGAGATTAAAAGTTCTTTACTCTGGGAAGCCTTCTCCAACACTTGTTCTTTTTTTCCCCCCCAACACTTGTTTTTTACCTACCCTCCCCAATTTCTCTGCCACGGGCTTCTGCACCAGCTGTGAACTTCCTCTATGATAACGCTTGTCAACCTGAACTGTAATTGTTATCTGAAGTGGCTATCTTCCCTTCTAGACAGGAAGTTTGCTGAGGGCAAGAACTAGGTCTCTGTTGTTTGCTTATTTCCTAACACTTAGCACAAAGCTTGGTACAGAATAGAAACCCAATTAGTATTTGTTGAGGAATTGGAACACCAAAAGAGATAGGTATTCTGAGAAAGCTGTGAGTGTGTGACTTCTGTGTGGACCAAGGTGCTTGCTTGGCTTTTGTTCTGTGCAACTGATAGACATTTTGGAGAGGGGATTCACATGCACAGATTACCATTTCAGAAATATTAATTTAGGAGTGGTGGAAAGCATAAAGAGAAGTAGGGATGGTCAGCAATTAGAAGCCCAGTAGTTACCCAGGTCTGTAGTAATAAAAAACCTAGACTCTAGTGACAGTGGGATGGACAGCAAGGGACAGATGGAAGAAGAGAAGTAGAAGAAGACGCAGTGATTGCTAGGCATGGGGGCAACAGACTGGGAAAGCGTGACCCCAAGTTTTAGAGCTGGAGTACTGAGATAATGATGATCATACTGTTAGAAAAAAGGGTAAGCAGTGTAGACATTGGGGAGCTCTGTTCTGAACATGTTGTAGATTTTCGATGTGTTGAGCATGAATTGAGGGTAACAAACAAAAGAACATCCTAATAAAGATGACCAACAGACAGTTGGATATGTAAGAGCCCAGGCAGGAGACCTAGGGTATAGATATTCAGTCATGTCCTCAACAACTGTTCAATCAGTACTTGTTAGGCGCCAGGCAATGGTCCAGGGCCTGGCCATTGAACAATGAACAAAACCAAATTTCTGCTAACTTTTATAGCTCCCTTACCCCTGCAGATATTTCTCAGCCATTCCTTTACGCATTTAAATATGGTAAGCATATTATAATTATAGTAAGCATATTATATATAAATATATATAATTATAGTAAGCATATTATAACCTCTATCTAAAAGTTCTATGTCTGAAGTCCCTGCTGGTCTGTTTCCATTGTCTGCTGTTTCTGCTGGCCTCCCCTCATGCTGTCTTATTTCCCTTCATGCTTCATTATCTTTGACTTTGACTTGGAAACGTATTTGTAGAGATCTCCTGAGAATTAAAATGAAATCTCCTAAGAATTAAAAAAAAAATAAAAATATAAAGATGTCAGTTCTTCTTAATCTATAAAGTCAATGCCGTTATTAGTACAATCCCAAAAGGAACCTGACAAGATCATTCTAAATTTTATAGGGAAAAGCAAAGGACCAATAACTGTGAAACTTGTTCTGCCAGATAGCAAGACATATTTTAGAGGCTCCAACATTAAGTATAAACTTACCATCCATGAATTCAGATTGTCCATAATTATGCCCCACATTATGAAACCTATCTCATAGTCCATCGCTCCTCAACATGAAATGTTCGTTCCAGTCTGTTTGATCTTCTCCCTATCTTCTAAGTTTGGGCTATTACCTCCCCTCTCTCTGCCTTTGCTCTTTCTGTTTTCCTTGCCTTTATTTTCTTTTTAGTTTTTATTTTTAAGTAATCTCTACACCCAGTGTGGGGCTTGAACTCACAACCTTGAGATCAAAAGTCAACCTGCACCACCAACAGAGCCAGCCAGGTGTCCTTGTTTTTCTTGCCGTTAATTCACAAATCCATCCTTATTACCAGCCCCTGGCCTGGCCCTGCTCAAATACTGTCTCCAAAATCTTCTTTTTTGTTTTTCCCTAGCTCATGTAAATTTCTTTCCTCCAAACTCTCATGCCCCCTATTGTTTCTGTCATTTATTTTGCTATTTTATCACATATAGCATAAAAACTATATGTGGGAAAAGGGGAGAAAAGGGAGAAAGGAACCTAGAGATGGGTATTCAGACTTGGCCATATGTAAGCCTGCTATCCCCCATCAGAAGGCGTACAGTCTCCTTGAGCAGGGATCCAAGATCTGACAGAAAGCCTGCCAAGAGTCATTAAACACTCACCAGCTGATCTGTGTGGGAGATGTCATAAAGGCCAATAAAACCTTACAGGATTGGTTGCAACCTTGGGGATGTTGTTGGTATTCAAGAGCTATTTTCACCTCTCTTCATCTGGCTAACAGTTTTGATCATGAAAACAAAGACTAAAAGATCAGAAACAATCCATATGTCCATTGGGAGGGGCTTCAGTTCTATTATGGTATGACCACAGGAAGCTAGGAAAAAGAACGAGGCAGCTTTGTGTCAGTGATATAAAATTCTCTCCAAGAGATAGATAAGGAAAAAGGTGCAAAGCAGTGCCACCATATGTAGGTTTCCTGTTGGTCTGTTTGTTTGTATTAAGAATACGCACACCCAAGGTTTTGAACATGCAGAGAGACTGGCAGTTGTGGGGGCTGCGGGGAGGGGCTGAGGGTTGGGAAGTAAGAGCAGGAGACCTCACTGAATATCCCTTGGTATTTTTGTATTTGGTACCATGTGCATCTATTGACTACTCAAAAAATAAATGTTCAGGAGAAAATAATAAGAAGCAAGATATTGGAAACAAACATCAAATTAGGTGGTGCCAAAGAAGAGAATTTGGGTTTTTTGTGTGCTACATCTTAGGAGGCCAAAAGGAATGTTAGCAAGAAACAGGATGCTCCTCATTAAGATGGAGATAGATGTGTTCAGGGCAGACCTTCTAACCTGAGCAAAACCTTTTGAAGTATGAAGCAGAGGAAGGACAGAGTCAAGCTGCAGATGCAAAATTAAATACCTCTGAAAAGATACTAGCATCAGAATTATGATTGGGAGAATGGGCTGCTTAGCACTGGCTATTTGGTTCCAGAAAGAGAACCACGTTAATAATCACACTAACTTGAGGAAACTGAGAAATGCCCCTGTGTAGTTGCAGACTGGATGCTAGTTTTTCACCTGCCTTCTGCTGCAAAGGGAGAGGAGATCTGTGACAGTTCAAGGCTTCTGCCCGACTCCACCCATGAAGACCAGATACCAGGTGTGGAATTTGCTCTCAAGTGGGCTTTGGAACTACTGGCTCAGGCTAATGATTACCAGAGATCCAAGAAATTTACAGGAGGGGCAAGGTCAGGGATCTGAGAAAAGTACTTGAGTCGTGGTCAACACATGCCAGGACACTGGTACTGGAGTGAAAAGCCCTGGGGGCTGAGAAATGCCACCAGCCAAGTGGCAATCTCCAGAGTCCCCTCCTGAGAAGGTGCTCATGGACTTCAAAAAACAGAAAAACTGAAATTTTGGTGTAAAGCTTCTTTACTCTCTAAAGAAAGAACAGCAAGGTGGATCAATAAATTTGGGGATCAAACTGTTAAATTTATGACCAGAAAGAAGAGGAAAACAGATTTACAATGTGTTCCTGCTGGAGTGGCATGAAATTCTCAAGAGTCCATGGAACAAGGTCTGGCAGATCAGGGCACTTGAATCAAGATAACGTAAGGATGATTGTATACTAGAAAATATGTAATCAAGATGTATCACAACCTCAAGGGTCACTTTGAATTCTCAGTATTGGTGAATGCCTCAGGGCTGAATAGGCAAAAAAGCAACCAGGATCTCTCCTAGAAAAAGACAATGGATGAGGGTTTAGGGCCTTGAGCAGCAAAGGAAGTGGTGTAGCTGGGCCTCTGTCCCTTAAGTCAGAATCTGGCCAGTAAGTCTCAGTGCTTGTCAGTCAGCTGCCCTCCAAACCCAGTCAAGGGGCTCTGAGAGCCAACTGAACTCAGATAGGAGACTTCATGGCCTGATTTGTTTTCAGTGTGGTAGAGTGTGTCACAAGCAGTATCACTGTGAATACTTGGTCACTGATCCCTTGGTATTTTTTCGACCCCAAGTTATTGACCACAGTTGGAAGTTGGGCTGATGGGAGATGGGCCCATATTTGTTCCAGCTATGGCAAAGAGAAACAGCTAGCGGGAGCCTGCAATCTTGAGGGTTTTTACCCAGTGGACATATCCTTTCTTGCATATGATGAGGCAACTCCTCCTAGAGAAATTCTACATTCCTTAACCTTAAGGATTTCAGGCAGAAACTATGAATAACCAAGAATCTGGCAGCAGCTCTAGAAGCCTCCATTAAGATTTCACTCCCCCAACAGGGGGTTGGAGTATAAATACAAAGAATGGTGGATGGCCTAAAAATGCTATGTATCACTCTGTGGGAAGCACAAATGTTGGGCTGGAGGGAAAGAAAAAGAATGGACAGTGGGGAAGGAGAGACATGAAGATCAGAGGAATGATAGAAAAGAAAATTTTTATGAAATATTACTGTAAGTTATGAATAAATGTTTACAAGTAGTCTTTAAAGGAGGCAAATAGAGATCGCAATTTCTTTTAAATACTTTTTGCTGCTAGACTCTGTTTGTTTGACTGTGACACCCTGCAGAGACTGGGGACTGTGGAGCTCAGGCTAACTTTTGGGTTACCCCAGTCTCCACCTTTCTTAGAAGCAGGGAGGAATATAAGTAAGAGACAGTATTTTATGCTTCACAAATATTTGTTGTTGAATAAATAAATGAATCAATGTGAAATTGCAGATAGCAAAAAGAAGGGATGAAATATAAGAGGAACAAGCTGAAGAAGAGGTAAGGTTGTTACATAACAGTAGTGCAATGAATGGGCCAGTGGGGTCATTGTTCTTGGAGGAGGAGAGGCTGGACGAGAATTGAAATAAATAATAGGAGTGGTTGTGTGACTTAGAAAAGCTAAGTCCAGGCAGATGGAACTGGACATGGTTTTACACAGACACCAGGAAGGATGTTATTAAGACATTCACTAAAGGCATGGAAGTTCCATGTTGTTCTTGAATTCATTTACTCAGCAAACATGTGTCAAATGCTTACTTGTTTGGCAAGTATCATACTAAGTCCTGGAGGTTAATCATAAACAAGGCACAGCTCTGATTATATGAATCTTGCAGTCTAGTGTAAAGATCAGCAAACTACAGCCACATCCAGACTGTTTTTGTAAATAAAGTTTTATCGGCACACAGCCACACCCATTTGTCTACATGTTGTCTATGACTTTTTTTTTTCATTTTTATTTATCTTATTTTTTTTTAATGTTCATTTATTTTTTGAGAGAGAGATACAGTGTGAGCAGGGGAGGGTCAGAGAGAGAGGGAGACACAGAATCTGAAACAGGCTCCAGGCTCTGAGCTGTCGGCACAGCTGATGCGGGGCTCGAACTCCCAAACTGTGAGATCGTGACCTGAGCTGAAGTCGGACACTTAACTGACTGAGCCACCCAGGCACCCCTATGACTGTTGTTTGTTTTTTTTTTAAATAGCTTTATTGAGATATAATTTGCATACTGTAAGACTCACCTTTCAAAGTTTACAATTTAGTGGGTTTTGGTATATTCACAGAGTTGCAACCATCACCTGTTATCTAATTTTAGAACATTTTCATTACTGCCCCTCCCCCCAAAAAACACATAGTCATTAACAGTCACTCCCCGTTCTCCCTCCCACCCAGCTCCTGGAAGCCACTAATCTACTTTCTGTCTTTATTGATTTACCTATTCTGAACATTTCATCTAAATGGAATCATACAGCCTCTCGTGTCTGTTTCTAGTGTGATGTTTCCAAGGTTCATCCTTGTGGCATGTGTCAGTGCTTCTTTATATTGCTCTGTGGAGGCTTTTGCACTATATTGGCAGAGTTACATAGTTGTGACAGACTGTATGGCCAGTGCAGCCTAAAATATTTACTAATATTTATTAAGCATTATAAAAAAAGTTTTTGACACATGGTCTAAGGAGGAAAAAAGAGATCTTAGAATCCTGGTGTTGGTGAAAAGTGTGTAAGTCAGCAATTTCAATTTCTCACCTAATTCTGGAAACTCCTCGTTAGCATTCCTGCTGGAAGTCTTAGTCTGTGGAGAGGACATCTGATAGATTGTTGACTTGCCTTGCCAACAATCTATCAGGAAATACTGAGAAAGAACTGACTCCTAAGTCACGAGAAAGTGGAAGGAATGGGTGGGAATTTGGGACGTGGTAAGACCAGTACCTTAGATGTAAGAAAGCCAGATCCTTACAAAGAAAAGAGAATTTGATCCAATAGTTAAAAATTCACAAAGGGCATGGGACAAATGAGTGGAAAGACATCTGGTGTTCATGGATTGGAAGATTGAATATCATTACGAGATCAATACTACCCAAAGCGATCTACGGATTCGATGCAATTCCTGTCAAAATCCCAGTGACCTTTTTTTTGGAAGAAATAGAAAGACCCATCCTAAAATTCATATGGAATCTCAAGGAACTCTAAATAGCCAAAACAATCTTGAAAAAGAACAGTCTCCCTGGGAGGTGTTTGGAAATCTGTGGGTGCCATTTTGTTTGCGGCAACAATTGGAGAACCCCAGTGGCTTGCCATGCAGGGGCTGGAGATACACCCTGCGATGCATGGACAGGCCCACACAATGAAGGACTGTCCCGCAGCCCACACAAATTTCCAACGCTGCCAGAAATTCATGCAGGAGAAAACCTTCTTATACTTATCCAAACCTAGAGGCAGACTCCATTTTACATATGAAAACGCTCACACACAGACACACACACACTTTACATGGCTTTCCTATATAGTTTAACCAGTGCCGGTGCTGGTTAAATTGAGGGAATATTGCCTTTTGTTTTGTCGGGAACTTTACCAAGAGTTGCTCAAACGCTCAGAAAATCGTATCATTTATGGTAATGTTGCTCGTGGTATTTGAGTCAACACACCTGTATCAGCTTGCATTTGTGTCTGTCTAATCTATGGTGTTTTTATGGATACGTAGAAGCGTATTTGTTTAATCTTTACTTCTAAATGTTAACTAGAAAGATAAAAGATCAACAGTATTCAGATGAATGTCATCTTACTTAAATCCAAACTTATTCATTGCAAGCAGGTGCCTGTTTTATAGTATTTTCTGGCTTAGCCGTGCCTGAGTACTTATGTATTAAAACACAAAGTGTTTCATTATAAATTACTTTCCTTTATTTCTCTTTACATCACAGGAATATGTCAATTTTAGGAAATGATGTGATTTTGTAGTCTATATTTCCTGTGAATTTCATTTCAAGACGTTACAAATATTTTTAATAAAAAGCTAATGTTAGGTCTTGTAGGATTGGAACAGCTAGGCTGCAATATAAAATGGACTTTTAAATATAGCTGTAGGGATGCCTGGATGGCTCAGTCGGTTGAGCCTCCAACTTCACCTCAGGTCATGATCTCACAGCTGGTGATTCGAGCCCCATGTCGGGCTCTGTGCTGGCAGCCCAGAGCCTGGAGCCTGCTTCAGATTCTGTCTCTCTCTCTCTCTCTCTCTCTCTCTCTCTGCCCCTCTCGCATTTGCTCTGTCTCTCTCTCAAAACTAAATAAAAACATTTAAAAATTAAAAAAAATAAATATAGCTGTAAAACTAGTTTACACACATACACACACACCCATGTGTCCATATATACTGCACAAACATAGCAAATCCCTTCTTACAACATAGCTTGTTATTATTACAAGCATCAGATATAACACATGTCAAATGATATACCCCAGGACATAACAACTTCCTGTGGAAAAACTGAACCTAATTTGTCTTTAAATATACTTCCTGGCCAGACTTGCATCCTTGGAATGAGACCAAAGTAAAACAGTTTTAGTGTATGTTATTACTTTTCTAGCTTAAAAGGAGCTGTGGTTCTTGTCCTTAAGATTTCACAGTTGGTAGAACACTGTATTTGCCTATGCAGTATACATTATATATTTGCAAGTTACAGTCATTTCAGTTATAGTAATATCTTTTCTAACATTAGTCCCCTCTTTCTTCCTAAGTGACATCGAACTGGACTGCTGGACTGTTGTGTGAAGATATTTTGTCTCACCATTTTGTACGTTAATGATCGCAGAGGCCATGGGGTAGAGCATCATTATAGATTCAGAGTTCCAAGGCCTTTGTTCCTTTGCTTTTTCTCTCCTTCCTCCCCGCCCTGCCTCTGTGTTTTCTTCCCTGTCCCTTCTCTCCCTCCCACTCTTTCTTCCATTTGCTGTGCCTCCACACAGTTTGAGTCACTGCCTCCCCTCCTGAAGGCGTGATCATTAGTCAGGGATGCAGGCACAGCTCTCCCCTGGTTTTCCCTTGCCAGGAGAGTCATGTGCAGCCGCTCTGTCTCTCTGCAGGCATCTGGGGAGACTGCAGCTTGCACAGCCCTGGTTCCTCAGGAGTTGTGGCAGTGACGGCCACGGTGGCAGCAGTGACCACGGGAGAATCAGTGCTGCAAGCTGATGAAGACTGCGCAGGGGAGGCCAGAGGGGCCGTGTGGCCGGAGACCCGGCAGGTGCACAGGTGGAATGGCAGATCGGGGCTCTCACCTGGCTGCCTGGAGAAACCTCCTCTGAATGTGATGCACAGTGCAGATATTAAGTGAATCATTGGCCTGTGGTGTCATTGTGCCCTGTGATAGGCACCCAGAGGAATAAGAGGCTACCCTCTGGTGTGCCAGCCCTTGGCCTTCCCTCTGCTTCCTCTGTGTCTCACTTCTGGTCCTTCTCTCACTCCCTCTGGGGAGACAGTGCTCATGGTGCTTCTGCATAGATGCTATGAGGTCATGCTTGGGAATCCTCGGGTACTTGAATTATATATATCAGAGGACCCTAAGGAAGTAAGTGTGCTCTCAGAATCCAGTCTTCTTTTCCTTCCTTTCCCTGAGCTCACCAAGTTGTTTCAGGGTTTGCTTTTTAAATTGGGTGCTGTTCTTTTGAAGCTTATGGTCATCACCCTTTAATGTCTTCTTCAGCTTAGAGTCCAGGGCAGAACGGGGTCCCCTGCTTTGTTGAGTAAAGGGGGACACAAATGCTGAAAATGCCTGGGGGTGTGGCTTCTGACACCTCCAGGTCAGAGATGCACCTCCTGGGGGCCCAAGGGTCTCCCCACCCCATTGCTGGGGGATCACAGCAGCAGGTGTGAAGACATAAGCCCTGCTCCTCTCCATCCACCTTTCTTGTTCCAAGCCAGGTTTCTGCCTCTTGCCCCAGCATGAAATTTAGTAGCAATGGTCAGAAAAACTAAAGTCCATGATTGGAATAGATTCTTAGGGGATGAAGGTGGGGACGGCCATCTCCCTTTCTGCCATACCAAACTCAGGGACATAGCATCATGGACTCTTTTGCCATTTTTCACCCCTGCAAAATATGGGGTAGCCCAGCAGCTCTATTCTTAAGTGAAATTGCAGGGAAATTGTAGTTTATTGTTGAGTGTCCTCATTTTTTTTTTCCCTGTGCCTTTGTCTTTACATTGTTCTTTCCTCCCAATTTGCTTCTGTCCAGGGAATTATGTTCCCCATACACCTCTATCCAGAAATGCCCCAGCCAGGCCTCCTGGGGCAGCCATGCACACTGACTTCTCCTTCTCTCCTCTTCCACACTTCATCACAACTCTGGTCCCTTGAGGTGGTTTATCTTAGCCAGTAGTTAGGAGAAAAACATCTAATTAAGCTAATTCAAATTAAAGTCATGTAAATGCTCTTCTTAAAGAACTTGGCTATTTCTCTTAGTAAAATAACTGCACAGGATACCCATTCGGGCTGATGTGAGGGGGTCTTCTTCAAACCAAGACTCTCCTCTTTCCCCCTTTGTAGTCAACAAGCTCTGCAGGCCACTTTCTAGAAGCCTTGCCTCTCTTACCTCCTCTCCTGCCTCACTGAGGAATTTTCCAGAAATGTAAGGTGGAAGCTAGAAAATATCCCCAGTGATGGTTTCCTCAAATGCATTTGACATTTTTAACTCAACAGGTCCTTGAGTGGATGTCAACAGCTCTGTGTCCAGGGGTAACCCTGATCCCTGCCCCTTTACCCTGGACTCCTTAAATCCCTCAGAAATCAAGAGCTTCCAGAAGCAGAATAGAGTGCTGTTGACCTCAAAAGCAAATTGATGCAATGCACCAATTATGATGAGGAAGAATTGAATAATCTGGAGCAGAAAATATGAAGATACCGGCCAACCTTTACTATTTGTGACATGTTTTCTTGGTCTGTTTTGCTTTTCTTGGAAGTGACTTAGAGGACAGGAACATGAGAATGAGGCTCCCCAATACATCTCAAATTCTTCTGAGGCAGGTGAGAAGCAGCCTAGATAAAAGCTTTCTTCCTGGTTGTCATCGGCTATAGAAATGGTGCTGATCCAGAGATTTGTGGTAGTTAACTTTATGTGTCAGTGTGACTGGGCTAAAGGATGCCCAGAGAGCTGGTAAACTATTTTTTCTGGGTACATCTGCGAGGGTGTTTCTGAAAGAGATTAGCATTTGAATTGGTGGACTGAGTAAAGATCTGCCCTCCCCAATGTAGATAGGCATCATCCAATCCATCGAGGGCCCTAATAGGACATAAAAGCAGAGCAAGGGTGATTTACTGTCTTTGCTTGAGCTGAGACATCTATTTTTTCCTGCTTTTCCACATCCACACTCCTGGTTCTTAATGCCATTGACCCCTGATTCTCTAATTGGCCTTTGGACTCAGATTTACACCATTAGCTCCTATAGTTCACAGATCTTTCTTTCAACTAGGACTGACTTACACCACTGGCTGTCCAGGTTCTGTAGCATACAGTAGATCATGGGACTTCTCATGAGCCAATTCCTATAATAAATCTCCTTTCATAGATAACTATATAACTATAACTGTCTATCCTTTTGAGTTTTGTTTGTTTGTTTGTTTCTCTGGAGAAGCCTCATTAATACAGTATCTCTACATAATCTCCCCCAAATCAAGAAAGGATTAAATGGATGCTAGATTCTCATTCTTTATTTCAGTTTACCTGCTTGACCAAATGTGGGATGTCGTGGAATCAGCTCTTGTATATTTGTCATGATTTTGTCAACTTAAAAGGCAAAAAGAAGAGATTTGTTGATTCATGTACCAGGAAGTCCTAAATATAATTCTTCAGATCAGACTGGGTTTCGAGGTTTAAATAATGTCATTAGTTTTGTCTTCCCATCGTTGACTTGTTTGCCTTGGAGTTAGCTTCCTAGCCAGGTAGGCTCTCCCCACCTGGTAGCAAAGATGGCCTCTGGAAGCAATAGCTATTACATTATTTTTCCTTCGTGTCTTCCTTGCTAGCTCCTTCAAAAGTCCCAAGGATGACTCTGATAGACTTGGCTTAGACCAAGAGAACCAATCATTGCAATCAGAAGGAAGTCCTTTAATGGTTAGCTCACCTTATGAGCTCACCATGTGTGGGAAGAACAGGCAAGAGACTGGCCATCCTGTTGGGTAGAGGAGGAAAAATTCTCAAAAGGAACATAAAGTGGACAGGTAAAAGTAATGTATCAATACACTTTTATAAGTGTCAACCTACTTGCAAAATCCTAATTCAAATTAGCAGGGAATAGGGTGGGAGATGTGAACAATACAAAGATTTAGAAGATATGCTTTTTGTCCTTAAATAGCATATAATCTAGTTTGTTGTGAAGCTTATCACATTCCTTATTTAATAATTTGAGGAAACACGAATTACTTCATTGGAAAACATTTTCTGAGTGCTTACTTAATACCAGACATCATGCTAGATTTCTGTCATACAAAGGCTATTCTCACAAGGACCTTACAATCAGGTAGGCAAGATAAGCAAACCAGTAAAATTTTCCATGCGGGGCCACAAGAGCAATGATAGACAGGGACACAGGTGCCATCAGAGCCCTCAAAAGGCACCTATTTAACTCTAGGGTCAGAGGAGCTGATGCATGAGCCAAAGCTTGAAAAACAGGTGGGGGTCAGATGATGTTGGGGGGTGTGGAAGAGTCTTGCAGGCAGAGGGGCTCGTGGTGCAGGGGTTCAGGGGCATGAAACAGGGTACTATATTTGAAGAAGTATAGATAATTCGAATGGAGCACAGGAGGGGTGCAGGGAGAGAAAAGCTGAAGAAAGCCAGATCACAGAGCTCCACGCCAAGCTCACAGAATGGAGTTTACCCCTGAAGGATTCTAAACAGGGCAGGGATGTGTCCAGATTTGCAATTGAGCGTATGTTGCTCCTGGCAGCAGATGGAGTGAAGTGAGCCAGACTGGAGGCAGGAGGAGCAGTCAGAACACTGCCATGGGAGACACACAAGATATGAAGAAGACTTCGTTACCAAGAATGCCAGCTAATAAAATAGGAGAAGTGGCAAAATCACTATTTTGCGATCCCAGTTCAGGCAAGGACTATGATTATCCACAGATGCTAGGATAGCATGTTTCCAATGGAAAGATAGATCTTTCCAATGGAAAGATCTAGTGGCCATCACATGAACCTCGAGGTCAAACTTAGCACAAGGAAACAATTCAGTGTTCTTGCCTTCTGTTGTGATGCAGGAAGACATATAACACCTCTTATCCAGTATTCTTTCCAAAGATATTTAATCTGAATTTAATCATGAAAAACAGACAAATCCAGAATGTGGAAGATTGTCTAAGAAAAATGGTTGGAACTCTTAAAAAATGTGGCATATAGAAAACAGAAATACAAAACGTGAGGGGAATATTCTAAGTTGAAGGAGGTTATGGAGACCCAACAACCACGTACATATGGAATCCTTAATGAGATCTTTGATAAAAACCTTGAAACACCCATAAAAAACATTTTGGGGACAATTGGGGAAATTTGAGTATGAACCAAATATTAGATATTAGTTTTCTTAGTGTGATAATGACATCATTCCTACATAGAATATCTTTATTCTTAGTTGATCTGGAGAATTGAAGAGTGAAGTGTCTTGATATTTTCAATCTACTTTCAAGTGGCTCCATAAAATGTGTGATGTATATATATGTACATATGTGTTATATATGAATGTTTAGGCATATATGATATATGTGTGATATGCATGGGTGCTCTTTCATATCTATGTCATATGTGTGTGTGTGTGAGAGAGAGAGTGCAATATGGCAAAATGTTAATAATTTATGTTTAGGTGGAGAATATATGAGTTCTTACACTATTCTTTCAAGACTTTTGTAGGTTTAAACACTATGAGAAAGAATAAAAAGGAGAAGAAGAAGACCTAACGAGGGCTTGATCCAAGACAATGACGGCAGGTTTGGGGAGGAAGGTTGGAGTCCAGAGAAACACAGAACTCCCAGGAATCAGTTCCAATCTGGAATAATGGTAGGGGATTCACTTGGAGTGAAGTTATGGGAGTAGGCCCGGTCAGGAGTCCCAGCCCTGGCTAAAGGTTTAATGAGGTACTGTCTTTTTTTTTTTTTTTTTTTTTTTTTTAAGTTTTAAAACAGATTTTACTTTTTTTAAGAGCCATTTTAGGTTTACAGCAAAGTTAAGTGGAAAGTACAGACAGTTCCCATAGATCTCCTCTCCCCACCCTCCACAAAGCCTCCCCCACCATCACATTCCCCATAGGAGTGGGACATGTATTGCAACCCATGAACGTACATTGACACATCGTTCTCACCCAGAGTCTACAATAGGCTTAATGAGGTACTGTCATAATGCAAACAGTGGCAGCACCACAATAACAGCAACACTTAACTTACCCCATGGGGAAGCGGAGGGCAGTGACTAGGCATCGGGATCCTGGGTTCTAATCCCAGCTCTACCACTAAGCAGCTATGTGTGGATGAGTGTAGCTCTTCTGGGGCTCTTCCTGACAAGGAGAAGATTGGACCAGACATCCTCTGAGGTCCCCTTTAAGCTTCTGCAAGTACATAGTTGTACTTATCCTTCCTTATTGATGTTACTCAGAGCCATCTGAGCTAAGCATTAGTGAAATTTTGTCATGCCTGCCATTTCATTCTTTCAGGCTTGATTTATTTCTCCAACCCTTTTGGCCACCCTCCTTTGAGAGCCTGCCCTTGGCTAAATGAGGTTCTCGCTGAATACTGGTCCTGAAGTAAAGCTTTCATAGCTGCCAGCTCCTGACCCCATCTGCCCCCTGACTTCACAGCAGGACTCCTTCCCAGACTCCTGGATATGGCTTTCTATTGACAGCTGTTCTGATTTTGTCTTTGTTACAAAGCTAATACACACTTATGATAGAAAATGCAGAAAATTTGGGAAACCATGTAGAAGAATATTTAAATTGTCCACAATTACATCATTTCACTGATAGTACTATTAATTGTTTTCTGAATGGATAGGAGTGGGTTTATATACGTGTGTTGCATAGCTGATCTCTTATATACATATTTTTGTATTCTTATTTTTAACTGAATTGTATACATAATTTTTTTTATTTTTAAAGTTTTTATTTATTTTCATTTTAATTATTTTGATTATTTAAAAGTTTTATTTATTTTGAGAGAGAGAGAGAGAGAATGAGCAGGGGAGGGGCAGAGAGAAACAGAGAGATAGAATCCCAAGCAGGCTCCACACTGTTTAGCACAGAGCTCAGTGCGGAGCTCGAACTCACAACCTGAGCCTTTGTGGAGGGCAGGAGGAGGGGATCTATGGGAACTCTCTGTACCTTCCACTTAACTTTGCTGTAAATCTAAAATGGCTCATGACCTGAGCCAAAACCAAGAGTTGGATGCTCAACTGACTGAACCACCCAGGCATCCCTGATTTTTTCAAACTTAACATATCTTGGGCACTTTCCTGTGAGCAAATGGGACAGATTTCTTTTTCAGAATTTTACAAGCATGGGAGGTCATTTTGGATCCTTATTATAATGAAACATATTGTATACTCAAGAATGAAATAAATGAAACATTTAAATGTTTCTTTATCCTTATTTGTATCTCTGTGTATAATAAAAAGATTCAACTGTTTTCATATAAGATATTTTCCAAATGATTTGACAACTCTTGGATGCTTTCTTCTTGCTCTGATATAAGGCTGGCCTGTTACATCATCAATGCAATACCAGGGAATACCAGGATAGAGAAAGGACAAGGAGAAAAAAAAGAATTTCTCAGTTTATGATACTCTATCATTAATGGTAGCCCCATATAACCACTTCTGGATAACAGTGGTGGGATTTGTAGGGGGTGTGTGTATAGTGAGTGAGTAGTCAGGGACAACCAGCTGAAGGGAATAAGGAAATGAATTAAATAGGATAGGGATAGGTGTGGGGACACATACAATAAGTACTTGGGAGATTTCTTCTCTTCTTTTCTTACTAATGCTAGATAATAAAGTTTAATTTTAATGTATTGTGTGTGTGTGTGATTGTGTGTGTGTGTGTGTGTGTGTGTGTGAGAGAGAGAGAGAGAGAGAGAGAGAGAGAGAGAGAGAGAGGAGTGGGAAAGACATGTGAGGGGGGATGCATTCTAGAACTTTTTTTTTTTTTAAAAAAACCAGCACTGGGGCACCTGGGTGGCTCAGTTGGTTGAACATCCTACTCTTGATTTCAGCTCAGGTCATGATCCTAATGTCGTGGGATTGAGCCCCATGTCGGGTTGTGCACTGAGTGTAGAGCCTGCTTGGGATTCTCTCCCTCTCTCCCTTTTCCCCTCTCCCCCACTTGTACTCTCTTTTTTTAAAGTAAAACCTTTTAAAAAATCACTAATCATGAGCACTTTCTAATGTCATTAAATTAATTTTAGAACATTCTAACAGTTGACAGATGGATATTGCTTACTATTTCCAAGGAAGAACCTGAACCATTCAACACCCAAGCACTTAATATTTTGAGTCAAGAAGTTCAAACCACTTAATTTGTCTTCATGGCTTCCCTGGGAAACAAGGAAAAATAAGAAATTATTCTATACCCCCTCTTTTATATGCTATTTGTCTATAAATGCAGAAATTGTCATTATGCACTTCACAAAAAAGGAAATTCCATAAACAAGTGCATCTCTCTGAAATCACTTCTGACTCTCATAGAATATGTACATTGACCTGGCATTGTTTCCTACACACTCCCTGTAATCCTGCAACTTTCCAAATATATACATTTCTATGACCATCATGCTTATTATTTTAATGGCTATATAATATTCTACTTTATTGATTATGCCACAGTTTACTCAATTATCTTTATTGTGACATCTTTAAGGTCATTTCTAAATTATTTTAAGTATCATCAGTAGTGCTATGAATGCATCATTGTGCAAATGGTTTTTTCCTTTTAGATTCTTGTCTCATTGATGTTGACTTTTATTATTTCATTTTTTCTAGGCTTGCAAGTATAATAGAACCTCTAAGATGTTTGATTTGTATTTATCTAATTCCTACTGGTGGTATAGGCCATAGTTTCTATTTTCCTGTTTATGAAATTGTCTATTCTCATCCTTCTATACTCTGACCAGTTGCCACAGAGAAGCTAAAGATTAGCCATAAAAATTGTTATTAGATCTAGATTTTTTAGGAATCTAAGCTCCCACAAGTTATATTTGTCATAAATCGTTTTTACATTCTGTGGTCTTTCTTTTTTAAACTTTGTTCAGTTACATTATTTAATTTGATGCATGAATAGATGTTAAGAAGAAACTGTAACAGGATTTGCTTACAGATTCATTTCCGATGACTTCCCTTGCCCTTGGAGACCTGCGATTCCTAACACCTGAATCCTCTGGTCTCAGAGCAAGAAGAGAAACCAGCATTGGCTCAAGGTTGAAGTGGGGTCTGGGACATCCTAGGAACATGGCCTCCTCCATGTGGAACGTGCCTGAGAGCTGGGCTGTCCGTCCCCAGGGACATTACTATCAGCACTCTACTTTTTCCACTTCACTATTTGTTCCAGATGATCGTGATATCTCAGAATCAAACCTCTGACTGTCCCTTAAACCATGTAGTTAGGGACCAGAACTTATTATTCCCAGAGTTGCCTGTGGGTCCCAGGGGGAGATGAACGAGGATGGTGTGTTTGTTTTGGCTCTGACATGCTTGCTCCAGGTCACTGTGATAACACAGCTGTCTCCCTTCCCTTATCCTGGGCCCGAACCAGGCACTGCACACTTCCCTGGCTTGGGGCTAGAGGTGTGAGACAGATCCCAGCTCCACACAGAAGATGATCTTTATGGCTATTTCAGGCAGAACACACTATGTGCGTGTTGCCTGCCTCTATTCTCTGTTGTGCATTATACCTGCGTGGCAGCGCCTCGTGCCCAGGGAGCCATGATGTTTGGATGCACGCTTGGCCGCAGCAGCTATGAAGTGAGAGGTGCTCACATGGCTGCTGAGCCATATCCACAGACGCAATCATTCTGCGCGGCTCTGGGCACTTTGACCACAGTGGGTCATCACACCGGAACTAAGCTCGCCTCTCTGATTCTGCTGAGGTGTAAATGATATGACCTGGGGTGAGAATCCACGAGATGCCGGAGAGGCTGGGGAACATGATGGTTTGCGAATGGGAGTGCGAAAGGGGGAGAGGAGTATACCAATTGTCTACCACTGTATTTCAAAGAAGGCTTATTCTAAAACTTTAAGATAAAAGGATATATGTTTGTTTGAAAAAGTCCTATTAAGAGCTCTGAAAGGCATATCAACAGCCTGAATTAGGGAACTGCAAAAGCCAGTATGATATTCCTTGACTTACAGTGGGGTTACATCTTGAGAAATCCCTCATAGGTTGAAAATACCATAAGATAAAAATGTATTTCGTACTCTTGACCTGCAGAACATCATCGCAGCTCAGCCTCACCCACTTTCCACGTGCTCAGAACACTTCCATTAGCCTAGAGTTGAGCCAAATCATCTACCACAAGGCCTGTTTTATACTAAAGTGTTGAGTATCTTGGGGCAGCTGGGTGGCTCAGTCAGTTGAGTGCCTCACTTTGGCTCAGGTCATGATCTCACAGTTTGCGGGTTCAAGTCCTGCATGGGACTCTGTGCTGACAGCTCAGAGCCTGGAGCCTGCTTCGGATTCTGTGTCTCCCTCCCACTCTGCTCCTCCCCCACTCACACTCTGTCTCTCTCTCTCTCTCAAATAAATAAACATTAAAATAAATAAACATATAAAGTGTTGACTATCTCACGTAATTTATCGGAGACCGCACTGAGAACAAAGAACATAATGTATGGGTGCAGATGGGTTGTCATTGTGTTAGCTGTTTACCCTTGGATCACGTGACTGGGTGCTGTGCACACTGCCACCTCCCAGTCTCACAAGAGAGGGTCGTCCACATATCGCAGTCCAGGGAAAAGATCCAAATTCAAAATTGGAAGTATGATTCCTACTGAATGTACATTGCTTTTGCACCATCAGAAAGTCGGAAATTTATAAGTTGAACCATCAGAAGTCAGGGAATGCCTATATTGAGGACATGGTTAGAGAGAGCTGTTCACACATGGGCAGAGAGAGAAATTCCAAGAATAAGACAAAGGAGGATAAGACTCAGGGCAAACACTGTGTAAAGAAAGGGTCCAGAGTGGGTAAAGGGAAGGGCAGGACAGGGCTGTTCTTGGGAGGGCTGACCCAGGGCAATGTGGCACACCAGCAATTTTGCAACCCTGTTCCCCACTAATAAACAGCTCTCTGAGTACAATGCCACGAGTACCATTATTTGCCTAATATTTATCACTGACATTCTTTTTAAAATTTAAGTATCTAGCTTCATCTAATATAATATTATCCGGGAAATCAGGTTTGATATGCTAGTTATATATAAATTTCTTATATATATTAAAACAAACACATAATTATTATATATATTATATATTAAAGGATAAATATCGGGGAAGCGCCTAAAAAATCTCGGGTACTGATCAGTAGTATGTGCGCCATTCTCTGGAAAATCCATCCACCCTTCAACCCACAGCCCATACCTAAGCCGTCATCATGTCTTACTGGAATTATCTGAACTTTGCTCAGAAAACTCTCTTCCTTCTCTCCATCTCCTACTGTAGGCAAAGTCAGGCTCACTCATCAAATTTCAACCTGGCCTTCACTTCCCAAGGAAATGCACCCTCCCCCCAACTGCTACCCCTCTAGACTGGGGAAGGGCTCTTACCGTATGATTCCATATTGCTCCCTCTTTCCTTATTTACTGACTACACTTGTTACTATCACTGATTTCATTATAGCTGCCCTGTGAACAACACAAGGGTTGGGGGCACTGACCCCTGCACAGTAGAAAATCCACATGTAACTTTTGACTCCCCCAAACTTAACTACAAATGGCTTACCGTTTTCCAGAAGCCTTACTGGTAACATCAACATTTGATTAACATGTTTCGTATGTTAGATGTATTCTATACTGTATTCATGCAATAAAGTAAAGCTAGAGAAAAGAAAATGTTATTAAAATCATAAGGAAAAGACATTTACAGCCCTGTACTGTATTTATTGAAAAATATCTGCATATAAGTGGATCCACACAGTTCAAACCCGTGCTGTTCAAGGGTCAACTGTACTTCCAACCCTCCATTGAAGGTGAACTCTGCCGGGGCAAAGAAACATTCATCTTTTTCATCATTATATTAGCAGGCCGAGCTCATTGCCAAGTACGTTGTAGCACTCAACTAGTTGTTGAATGAATGAATTCCACTGTTTGGCACCCCTAAACAATTCTCCCTTTTATCAAAATCTTTTCTTAGCTGACTTTCAATTTTCAAAATATTCAGACCTCTGGATTTAAAGGCCAAGTGCATAACTGGCTTATTTGTGCGATCCAGCTAGCCAGTGAGATGTTTCCTGGCAGACAACCTACTTGAAGTTCTTCAAATCACGCTATGTTGCGGGGTCCTCTATGTGTGGTGGCTGTCAGCAGCCTCCAGGGTTAGACTCCAGGGTTCCAGCCTCCAATTTCTCACTTATTGTGTGACCTTGAGCAAGTTATTGAGCATCCCATGACTCGATTTCCCCAACTGTAAAATCATACCCACTTCATAATAAGTTTTTTAAAAATGTTTTTAGCATGGTGCTTGGCACACGTAAGCACTCAGTAAATTATCATTATAGCTACTAGATGCCTTTCTCTCAACACACTCCAGTTCATTACCATCTTTTTTTAAAAGTGTAACCAGTCAAAATTAAGCCCAACCACTCTAGTCTGACTAGAGTAAAAGGTGCAGGAGGCTAGCAACACCCAAGTTTTAGATATTTTACTTATTTTAATGCACTGTAAGATCACACTGGTTTCGGTTTTGGTTTTAGTAGCCAAATCATACTGTTGAGCCATATTGACCTTGCATTTACTATGGGGCACCTGGGTGGCTTAGTCGGTTAAGCATCCAACTTTGGCTCAGGTCACGATCTTGCAGTTCGTGAGTTCGAGCCCCACGTCAGGCTCTGTGCTGACGGCTCTGAGCCTGGAGCCTGCTTCTGATTCTGTGTCTCCTTCATCTCTGCCCCTCCCCTGCTCATGCTGTCTCTCTTTCAAAAATAAATAAACTTAAAAAAAATTAATAAAACCTTCAGACCTTTTTGTGTGAATTTCTGTCCAAATAGCACTCACTCTTCCTGTCTCTTAACAATTAATTGATTTTTTTTAATGCAGAGCTTTTGCATTTGTTCTTGTGAGTTTTCATTTTATTGTCTTAGACATGGTATTTCAGTTCATAATGATCATTTTGAAGTTTGATGACATTCTATCATATTTGTTATCATTCTTAGATTGATGGCATCTGCAAATTTAAGTACATTTTAAAATGGTATATATAAATCATCCATAAAGTTGTTGAACAGAAAGAATCCAAGGGAAAAATCCACATAACTTTAGTAAAGTCTCTGCAACTCAACATCGATGGACCAGCAGCATTCTTCATATGAAATCACCCAGCCTAGAAATCATCCATCTTGTCCATTAGGATTCTAGATTCCACTTCTCAATTAAGATGCCTGCAAAAATTGGGGTCCAAGGATGTTTGTTGAGGTACTATTTATAAAAGCAAAAAATAGAAAACAATCTCAATGTCCCATAAGCGGTAATTGATTGAATACATTTTCGTACATACTTTCAATGGACTATTCTTTGTCATTGCAAAAAAAATTAAAATTCTGCAGATTCATGGTTTCCAAACTTATTTTTAGCCATAGATATTATAGAAATTTGCTGGGTTTGCTCCCTAGTTTTTATTCCCTCTTCTAATAATATCACTCTGACATTCCAAGGGGGAAAGTTCCCTTTCCCACTGGTGTATTGTTAGTGAAACTAAAAATAAATAATAGAGTGACTTTTGCTTTCCTAGCCAGAGGGTGTACCCCTGACCCAACCTAGACAAGTGGACTCTCTCTTCTAGCACTTTAAAAAAAAAAAACTTGGAAGTGATGCATCATAGCAGCCATGCCCTCATCCAACTGGATATTAATCCTTGCTGCCGGGAGCCCAGAGCTGCCCTTTCTGATTCTAACTTTTCACCTATGCCTTTGGTTCGATGAACTACGCATAACCTTCTAATGAATTGCGTTTTTGTTTAAGCTACCTAGTGTTAATTTCTGTTGCTTAAATCAAAAACTCTATGTATGGTGACAGACGGTAGCTACACTTGTGGGAAGCATAGCATAATGTATAAAGTTGTGGAATCATTACGTTGTACACCTGAAACTAAGGTAACATTGTATGTCAAGTATACTTCAATAACAAATAAATTTAAAAATTAATTTAAAAACTCTAACTCTAGAGCCCTTTAAAATCTTGTTAAACCATTTTAAAAATTCCAATATATAAAACAAACAAACAAGCAAAAACAGAGTGTCTGTGTTAATGGGAGGTCTAGCCACTTGGCTACCTCTTGCCCTGTACAGCAAACGGACAAGGCTCTCCAAATACAGTGTAAAATACAACAAATACAGTGTAAAATACAACAAATACAGTGTAAAATACAACAAATACAGTGTAAAATACAAGTCGCCTTTCACGGATGTAATATCTTCCCTTCCCTTGCTGGTGATGCTAATGCAAAGTTTTCTTCGATTACCTGCATTGTCTCTATTTTCTGCAAGTCTTCTTCTACTGTTTGTTTTATGTTTTGTTCTCTATCTTTCATCTTAGATGCTTTTCTTAAATGTCTGATTATCTTTGGCTTTCAGTTCATATTTAAAACAACTCACTAAAGGGGCGCCTGGGTGGCGCAGTCGGTTAAGCGTCCGACTTTGGCCAGGTCACGATCTCGCGGTCTGTGAGTTCGAGCCCCGCGTCGGGCTCTGGGCTGATGGCTCGGAGCCTGGAGCCTGTTTCCGATTCTGTGTCTCCCTCTCTCTCTGTCCCTCCCCCGTTCATGCTCTGTCTCTCTCTGTCCCAAAAATAAAAAAAATAAAAATAAAAAAAAAATAAAACAACTCACTAAAATATGATCAGAAATGTAGATGGACAGGAATGGTATCCAATTCTCCTGTTTTCAGCTCCACTCTTTACATCTGGTTCTTAGTGCCTTTGATTCCTGAGAATTCCTGGAGCTCTGCTGTCCAAATTGCCTTGTTTTCATTGGCATCTTCTTTGTAGGCACTTGCTTTCCCCTTTCTTTGTCCTGCCAAGTGAGTTCCATGCATTCACTTATTTTCCATCTTCCAAAAATGTGTTGTCATCAATGGTCCTGTTATCTCCTCTCCTAATCTTTTTATCCTTGTGGGTTCTTCTCTTTCTTATTCCCTTAATGTAATTCTAAGGTTTGTTTGTTTGTTTGTTTGTTTGTTTTTAGTTGAAGCAGGGATAACGGTTGGAGTTCATTTCACTAGAAAATTCTATCTACCTTTTCTATAATAACCATGGTTTCTTTTTATAGTAAAAGCAAAGAATGGTATTTTTAACTTTTTTACATGTTTTTTAACGTGTTTTTTTTCTTTTTTACACGTTTTAACATGCAGTACCTGTGACATTCTCATTTTGCCTATCAATAGTCAAAAACCGATTAACTAATTGACTAACAAATTGATTCAAAAAGGCAATAAAGATGGTTACTATGACTGGTCCTTGATAAATTCATATTGGTTCCAAGTGTTCATTTAATTATTTTCTAGGTATTCACAACAAGCAACCCTGTTTAACCAAGTGATTCTATTAATTATCAACATTTAACACCAAGCTGGTAATCAGCAAAACCCACAATTTTCCTTCATACAAGGTCAATCCAATTTCAATTCCTCTCTAGTTTCTCATGAATTTTTAAGGTTTATTGATAGTTACTTTGTAATCCTTTCTCCAAGACTTCTTAGCATCTTAGAAAGTAATTTATCTAGACGTGGAGGTTTTGTTTGTTAAAATAATTAATTCTAATAAATTACATCACCTACCTTAGGCTTTAATTGTCTTGTTGCTGTTTGTTCTAAATGTTTTCAGTTTAAAGACCATAGTAGACTTTTTCTGAGGGGAGTGGAATGAAACCACCTAGTAACCAAACTCTTCCTATGTGAGGGGATCCAAGATATGTAGGAGACAAGGCTCCACCTTCCACTATGGAAACCAAGGGAAACAGGTCCCCATGTTCTCTACTAAAGATATTAGCATGTGATCTACAATCAGTGACTCAGCTGCTACTATACAGGATTTTGAATATCGGTGGAGTACTGTGAAGATACAGAAGGTGGGAGTTCTTTGTTTGTGCAGTGGTGAAGGAGTTGAAAGAACGGATGCAGAGGAATGGGCATTATTTGCCAGTGACACCAAAAGTAGCAACAGCAAGTAGCCAATGGTAGTGGTGTCGGTGATGGTGGTCTTATTTTGGTGGCATGATCTTGATGGTATTTGGATACCCAGTCACTCTTGGTTCCTGGCTGGGTTTTGATCTTGGGCTTCCTATTGACTGTATACTATTCTAGTGAATTTCTTTCCTGCTTAAGGTAGCCATAGTTAGCTTATGTTATCTGGACCAAGAACCTTGACTAGTATAGAGAAACTGGTGCTGGGAAATGGTTGCTGGCAATAGAACCTTGGGGGAAATGGGTGGAATAGAGAATCTGCTACCTGACCTTCTCTCTTCTAAGACAATGGGGCATGTGGCCCCATTGAAGTCCTAGGGCTCTTCCTCTGCTGGTGTCAGTACTTTTAAGCCTTGACATGTCAGTAATCAATGTCACAAACTTCACTCACTCTCTGGTTACTTAAGACCAAGAGCAGCAAATATCATTCATATAGAGGGATGATATGTCCATGGCATACAATGATTGAAAAAAAGTTAAAAGATAAATAATGCCTCTGATCACTGTTCATTAAAAGCAACTATTTGCTCCTGCCAAACTACAGGAAAGTCAAAAAGAATGAAATCAGTGTGGAATGGTATCACTTCTTCTTTTGGATGTAGTTTGCCTAAAAGAAAACAGGTTACAAGCTCAAATCCTTAAGTTCTCAGATTGTAATACAAATTTTCTAAGACTGAAAAAGACAAAGGACAGAGGTAACTGAAAGCTAAACTCCATGAGTTGCCAAATTACAAAGTCAGCTGAATTCACAGCCTCACTAGGTCTCTGACATCAAAGTTAAAGCATTGATCAGGAAAGTGTTGTACCTCAAACACTAGAAACGGAATATATGCAAAAGTTTGAAGAACTGAGAAAACCCCATTCCCCTAAACCTCACTGAGCCTCCACCAGCCCAGACAGGATCTGCTCCTATGTCTAGTGAGGTTATTATTGCTTTACATGAAGATATATCTTGCAAAGAGAAGCCAATTATCCTTTCCTACTCTACCCCCTTCACTCCTCATTATCTCCAAGCATAAAACTAGAATTAGGTACCAGCATGCCCAGGGGGGCCAATTAGAAAGGAAAACCTATGAGTTAATGATTAGCACACACTGTGACAAGTTGCATACACACACACACACACACACACACACACACACTAACACATATACACCAAGTTTTGTTAATTTATATGATTATGGGGAAAACACACATGGGAATAGATTTTTTAAGAAAGAAAAACAAAATTTTAGATTCAGACTGAATTTATAGACATGGATGTATTTTCTAGAAATTTGAATTTAACATACTAATTTGTGTAGCTGGAAATGTTTCCACATATTTTCTTGGTGGGCTTTCTAAAATCTAGTCACAGTAGAGAACAGTGCTAAATAAGGCTGAGATACAATGTAGTGTAATGTTGAGGAAGGAGTTCAAAGACACTGGAAGGTAGAAATATCAGAGGACATTTATCTAATGTCCTCTTTCTATGTCCCCAAAGCAGTCCAGAAAATGCTCATGAAAGAAATCTTTGAGAGTGCTTTGGTGGCTATTCTAAGTCATCCAGGAATAGCTGTGATATGCTACAGCTGAAATGGACTCCCCCCCCCACCCCAATTCAATTATGGTGGACAGGGAAATGGGCCTGGCCAAGGATTCCTAACTATAGGGCTGCCAAGGGTTGAGCGTCTTTTGGGAGAAAAGGAGGGAGTGGTTTTCCAAAGCCAATGCGAGGCCATGAATAGAAAGGCTGGAGAGCCTGGGTTTGGCTCAGGCAGGACAGGGTAACTTCCTTAGAGATTTGGCATCTGGCCCCATTGAAGTCCTAGGGCTCTTCCTCTGCTGGTGCCACTTTTCAGGTCTTAGAGTTCAGCATTTCACAGGTCCTTTCTGTATTCTTCCTTAGTGGTCAGGTTTGTAATTTTCTGAAGGTGTTTTTCCCCCTTCTCCAATTTCATTTAAACCATGCTCTGACCAGGTTAGCCAGACTCTGGGCAAACCTGTTCCTCCTGGCTATGGTGCAATGCAGGTCTCCTTAGCCAAGGTCTGGAAAGCCAGATCTGACCTTCAGAAATCAACTGTCTGACTAGCGAGCCACTTCCCATGTTCTCTTCTCTCTTCTAAGCCATGCTGGTCAATGGATGAAAATGATGCCATGGGTCTTCAAGTCCTTCAGTGTGTCCCAGTGGAAGCAAGCATCAGGCAGGCTGGAGATGGGAGGTGATGGGTGGGGAACCGGTGGCTCCTGACAGTTGGGAGCAAGGACAGAACAAAAGGACGGAAGAGTGCGGGGCAAAGGGCATGGTAATGTCTGAGCTGTTTACTAGAAGCAAATGGATATGGATTTGAACTTCTCATAGGAAAGGAGTCTCTTCTCCAGGGACCACAGGCAATAGCAGCTAACGAAAGGAACCTGACTGTGCTCTGGAGGGTGAAGATAGGGGAACCAAAGGCAGCAAAGAGGGCGGGTCAGGAGAATTTGCTTAGTACTTTTAAGCCTTGACATGTCAGTAATCAATATCACAAACTTCACTCACTCTCTGGCAAAATCTGGTTTAGTGGAGGTGAAATCTGTCTGCAGCAGTCGTCTCCACCCCAGATGCTCAGGCCCTGATCTCATGGCAGCAGGCAGCTCTGTCCCCCTGTGTCCCTCCGGCCACCCAAGGCAGCTTCCAGGAACCTGGCCAAGAGCACGTCCTACTGACCCGGCCCGTGAGCTGTTTCCTGTGTTGTGGAGAGGCATTCTTTAGCCCTTGGATACCCACCTGCTCCTATACTTGGGTATTGTTTTTATAGGCTATTCTTTCCCTGCGGCTTCTGAGAAGTAGGTCAAAGTACCTGCTTCAAGGGAGAAGTGCCAGGGGTTCAAGTCACCAGGCCTGGAGTCTGGAATCCTGAGTCCTATTTCAGGCTTCACAGCTAATCAGCTACGTGACAATCTTAGGGGCGCATTCTCCCCTCTGTTTCTCCCTGGACCCTTCTCTAGGCCTCATAATTTTTTTTTTCCCCTCTGAAGCTGAATCCCCTGGTGCTGTCATCTTCTTCCCTTTTCCCTCTTTCTGGAAGGCCCTATAAAGCTGTTGGCTGCTTAAGGCTGGTGCCCAGAGCAAGAGCTGCTGTAGCTGTTTGGCCGATGGGGTGATTAGAGGCTTCTGGGCAGACACAGTGCAGCTGGGGCAGCTGTGTGAGGCTGGAACACTGCAAGCCAGGCTCCTGGACTAAAGGACAGGCCTGGTGGCAGGCTGTGGATGCTGAGGCCCCAAATGCGAGTGAGGCTCCTGGTTTTTACGCAACAGTTGTGGATTACCTCCCACTTCTGAGCCCCCCTTTCTCTGTAACACAGGGAAATTCAGCCTCTGGTTCATATGGAAACTCTGCCTTCCAAATCCAGGTAATAGGGGAGTGAAATACAGATGAGGAAGGGGAGCCAATATGTAGGTAAAAGGAAAGGAAGGGGGCATGGCCTTTGGACTTTTAGGAAGAACTACCCAGTTTAATATGCAATTGTTTTGGGGCACCTGAGTGGCTCAGTCGGTTAAGCATCCGACTTTGGCTCAGATCACGATCTCATGGTTCATGAGTTCGAGCCCCACATCGAGCCTCTCTACTGTCAGCACAAAGCCCACCTCAGATCCTCTGTCCCCCTCTGCCTCTGCCCCTCCCCCACTTGCACTCTTTCTCTCTCTCAAAACTAAAAATGAATAAATAAAATGCAGTTGTTCTGTGTACATGAGTGTGGACTACAAGGCATCAGTGTGTGGTGGGAAGAAAATGCATCCTGGGCAGAGTGTCCTGGGCTTGAATCCCCGCTTGATATTCACTAGAGTCCTCTCACGTTTCTGGGCTTTAGCTTCCCAGCTGTAAAATGGGAGTAACACTATTGATCTTGCAAGGTTGCCGAGAGCCTTAGCTGAGATTACCTGTGCAAAGCGCCTGACCCAGAACCTGGCACCTAGTGCGCACGCAGTAAGTGTTATTTCTTCTCCACTTTCCTTCCTGCCATACTTGCCACCATGTTTTGAGTTTCTGCAGATGCGGGAAAAGCCTAGTTAGGCTAGAAATCCCAACTCTGACTTTTCGTCCTCACCACAGTTCACCTAAATAGTTGATATCTGCTTGATGTTTTTTTCATGGGCACACCATTCTGGATATTGGGACCCTTGGATTTTGCTCTTTTGTTTACACCGTGAGCCAGAAGACTGTGTCCTACCCCCACCCCGCAACTTCCTCATGGGGGTAACACCTGCCAGACATTTCAGTCCATGAAGACAGTGTATTTCCCACTGTGCTGCAGACACCGGTGGTTAATGAGTCTCTTTTGTATTGAACAGAATTGTCGACTGGGAGTATCTCCCCGTGTCCAGACCAAGCTTGACTCCAAATTCTCCCTTCCCTGGTGTGATTGTCAGCAGATCTCAAAGCCACCATACTAAAACTGGAGAATACAGACGAGCTTCTTTGAGTCATCTGGGGGTCTAGACTAAATGTGAGATCTGAGAACCCTCCCGAGATTTCCTGGGCGGCGGGGGGGGGGGGGGGGGGACAAAACCTGGAAACAGCAAGGGAGTAGGAGGGGATGATGAAGACAGAAATAGGAAACATGGGTTTGGGGTACACAGAGAGAGCCCTGTTCCAAGAGTCCAGCAACCAGGATTATCCTTCCAGTTCTGTTTCTGCCCTGGGTGAGGAAAGAAAGAAAGAAAATAACTGTGAGTTCCCACCGTATACTTTCATGTAGGTTTTTATATAAACTTCCCAATAGTCCTGCGGGAAGCTGAGATTCAGAGAGGGTAGATGACTGGCCTGCAGACACACAGCTCAGTATCTAGGAAAAAGCACACACAAATTAACCACCTCAGGTTGTTACCTCTCTCACTTCCCCTTGTGGGACAAAAAACCTCAAGCTTGGGGCAAGAGGAGAAACTAAGGAATAGGGTACTTGAAAGGCCAGGTGAATGTGCGAGACGCAGAGGAGGCTGGTTGGAGAAACCTTTAGGAAGCCCTGGGCTGGGCCAGAAGTCATTAGGGTGTGAGGCGTGAGCGTTCTGCCTCGGGTCTGTTTCTCACGCGGTCACAGAGGGTGTAGTAGGCCTGGGGCACAGGCGAAGGATCCTGCATGCAAATCGTATGATTTACACGTATAATCCGGGAGAGGTTTACAAGCAAGCGGGCTTCCTGCAGCAACTAGGGGGTACGGTGGGGTGGGGTGCTCTTCCCGCGTCCCAGGCCCAGGAAGGAAGCTCTTTGGTAGCAAGCACCCAGCCAGAGATTGGCTGGAAGGCGGAGTTCTTAGTTCGGGAATGGGGCTTCGCTAAGGGAGCCAAGGAAGAGAGGAGAGTTATTCCTCAATTCCTCTTCCTTGCACCCCCTGGCTTAGCCTACGCATCCTGGACAAATCTGCGGGAGGGTTGCACCTGCAGCTTCGGGCGCCCCTGCTGACCCTCGGGGCCCATTGGTTAGGGGTGATGTCTGTTGTCGTCCTGCGCATTCCGACACGAACGGGGAATTTGAGTGGGTGACTCCCCCAGGAACGCCGCATCTAGAAAACACGCCGCCCTGGACCTGGGGGCGACAGGCTGGGAAAGGCGCGTCTGGGGGCTCTGGTTTCTGGCTGGGCTGCCGCTGCAGGCGGTGGGCGGGAATTTGCCAGGGGCGGGGCGGGGCGGGGCGGGGGTCGGGACGGCCTGGCAGTGGCCGAGCCGAGGGGGAGGGACGTTCATTAGCATAGCCTCCTCCCCTCCCGGCGCGGCCCTGCCCAGCAACCCGAGCGGAGGCCGGCGGCTGAATGGGCGCTCGGCTCCGGGCCCCGGCCCTCCCGCGTCCCACCCTCGCTCCCGCTCCCGCCCCGCCCCGGCCTCCGCCGGCGGCCGCCATCCGCCGCCCCGGCTGTGAATGAAAGGCAGGCGCCGCCGGCGCTGGCTGCAGGCGACTCGGCGACGCGGCCTCCCAGGAGGCGCTCGCCCCGCAGAGATGTACGGTAAGGAGGGCTCTGCCTCCGGGCTCGCAAACTTGCAAGGCGCGGACCATTGTCCTCCTGCGGGGCCCGGCGAGGCCAGGGGACGCGGTCTCGGTGCCCGGCTGCGCTCTTTCTGTCTCTCTGTGCGCGCGCGCGGGTGCGCTGAGAGGACAAAGATGCTTAAGCCCGGAGACCCTGGGGTCCTCGGAAGTCCTTCGGGCCGGTCATTTGCTGCGTGGGGCGGGTGGGCGGTGGTCCGTCAGGGGGCTGGGGGCTGGGGTGATCCCGAGCGGCTGCGTCCTGGGGAAAGCGGGTCTCCCTTGGAGCCGAGCTGGCAGAGAGCGTCGGTGGAGGTGATCGTGTGACAGCATTTGCAGAATTAACAAAAGCGTGTTGTGCTGGGGAGTTTTATGCGGGAAGCCGGTCTGGAATTGCGGTGAGAGCTCGCTGCCTTACCCTCGCCTCTGAGGATTTGGGGGGCGGCGCCGGTGCAGAGGGCTGGGGCACCAGCCAGTTCTGGGAGCCTCGTGTCGCCGCCCCTGGGTGGACGTGGCCTCTGCCTGTTCCTGCCGCCCGTGGGTCCCAGGTTCCCCAACTTCCAGCTGTGCCCTCCGCAGTGGTGAGGGGAGGAGACGCTGCTGAGGGTGCAGCGCAGCTCTGGGTCGTTAGCCACCTTCTGGCTGCCCCGACCTCTCTGCCTCCTTTCCCCAGCCATCCCCTCAGCTGACATGCAACAGTTAGCCAGACCCTCCTGATGCACTGTTCTGCTTCAAAATTTGCCCGGCATTTCTCTGGTTTGGAGGCAGTGTGGATGAAGAAAAGAAAGCGCTTTGGGTCTCCCATTGCACCTGTAATGAATGGAACACTGGAAACCCAGAGCAGTGTTGAAATCAACTGCGTTGCAAAGCCTCCAGACGCTCTGAGCTGCGGTGTGGGGGGGGGGGGGGGGGGGGAGGGAGAGAGAGATGTGATCCCAATGGACATAAGTCCATCAGCCACCAGAACTCAGGTTCTGGTAGCTATTTAGGGCCAGAGAAAGAACTGGAGCTGTGCTCATCTCCCATCCCCACCATCCCCTCTGCCAGGCTGGGCACCGGCTCAGGTGGCACCTGAGAGGTGAGTGTTGTGAGAAGAGCAAGTTCCCCATTTAACCCACCACCGAGGCAGGCTCAGCTGCCTCACTCTGCACACAGACTGTGAGTCACAAAGTTTGATGGAGGCAGAGGAGGACGCTGAGCATGGTACGAATGCTCAGCGACTGGTGGGCCTCACTATTTAGAGAGAGAGAGAGAGAGACATTCAGCCTTGTCATGAGTGTCCTCTCCTGCCCCGTTGGTCCCACATCTGCATTTCTGAACCAGGTTGAGACATCAGCAGATCCTCTCTGCACGTGTTATTTCTCTTGGATGCACCAAAGGGAGGGAGCTCGACCCGAGAGTGTGTTCTGCTGGCCAGTGGGGACTCTGTAGGAAAGTAACAGGATGGCTGTTTTATAAGCTAGGAGGTTGTGAGGCTCCCAGAATAAAGGTATAGTTTCTTTCTTTCTGTTTCCCTCCCTATTCTTCCCTGCAGACTATGCAGCCAGAAGCTGCAGATCACTTGACAAAAGCATGTGACCGACTGCAGGGCACCTGCAGTGGGGAAGGAGTTAGGATAAGGCCCATCAGAATGGGTAAGAAATAGGAACCCTGGTTCTGCTGGGCCACCTCCCTGCATTTAGCCTGAGACAATTTTGAAAACTGATCCCAGATGTCTGGACCTTGGGGGTCCCACCCTGCCTCTGTTGTATGAAGCAGATCAAGGGAGCGTTGGTTGGTACAGAAAGGTGAACTGGGAGGCCAACATATCTGGATGTTATTTTTGGACGCGCCACAGATTTTCATTTCTCTGTTATGTTTTTATTCCTCCAGATGCAAAGAGAGATGGTACTTCCTCCTAAATCATTCATAGAAAGATTGGAAGGAAGGGATCCTCTGTGCAGTTGCCTGCAGCAAGGGAAAATCACGGCAATGCTGGTTGGGAGATTATTCCCGAGTCTTGCTTAGCGCAAAGCCTTGTCTTGGAAGGTGTAAAAGGGAGCCCACTCTCCAAGGGGAGGGCTCGTTGGCCTGGATTTTAGTCCTGTCTTGGTTTTTGTGAAAAGAAAGGGTCCATGTGATACTTACAATCATTCTCTCTCCAGAAGTCAAGAGCGTGATGCAAAAAGGAGGGGACAGGGAGGCTGGAAAGGCAGAGAGTCACAGAATTCTTATAGTTGGTTCTTATCTTCCCATATTTTCCAAGTGATTTGTCCAAGGTGACACAGTTAGGTGGAATGGGGGAAAATGAAAGCCGTTCAGTGCACCCCCCCTCCCATGCCTTGGGTAAATGCTTACTAGGAAAATGCCACTAGGAATTTTATTGGCTAATGGGCCGCGAGTCCCCTATGTATGGCCAAAAGTCACCTAAGCTTTGGATAAAGGTGTCTCTTGACCACTCACCTTGATGACTTGATCCGCCATGAATTCGTAAAACCTGATTCCTGTTGCCACCTCTCAGCTGCTTGGCGATCCTGAGCAGATCTCCCTCACCTCTCCTCTTCTCCCCTCCTCACCTTACCTTGGACTCCAGCAACTCAGTCTTCCTGTGTCGTCAGTCTCTTCCATCCCCTTCCTTGTGTCTGTGGGAGAATAAGGGCCCCTTGTCTTGGCTGTAGGATACAGTGCCGTCTGGGACAGAAAGACTCCTAGAACTAGGGTCAGACTTTCTCAGTCTAAGAGCCAGTTCATGGCTATGTAACTGCAGACAAGTGGGGCCATCTCTCAGAATTACATCTCCGTATGAAGTGGTGGAATGTCTCCCAGGTCTGTGGTGAGCCTCAAAGCTGGGCAATGGATGTCACGGTGCGTCAAGAGGTTCTGCGCTTACAAGACCGGTTGCTCGAGAGCCTCGCCCCTCCAGGTCCTCTTGGCCCTTTACGCTTCTCTCTTCCTCACTGCCAACCCCTGAAGATGGCTGTTTGCATCTCCTCCCACCCCAGCTTAACCACACAGGCCATCTTCCCTCGCTAGCCGTTCAAGCCCCTTCTGCTTTCCCTTCACCAAACTCAACCTCAGCTGCCTTCTCGCCACTCACTCATTCCTAAAGCCCAGTTGCTTTCTGGAAATGGCTCTCCTAAGGGACACGGGTGACTTCCCACAGTCTTGTGTATCTCCATGAACACAGATTGATAAGGAATCTGGAAAAATAAAAGCACTTTGTACTGAGGTAGAAAGGGTGTAGGCAAATTCTGTGAAAAAATGGGTTCCCCGTAGTGTTTCTTTGTGTCAGTTTCCCTATTCCTCTCTTTTGGGATTGGAGCCATGGCGGTCCTGTCCAGGAGTGTCCCACTTACCCACTGAGGGGAGACAGAGCTCTCTGAGAAATGCTACGAGGGCAGTGGGCCGTGGAGAGCAATTGGACAGGATGTCCCTAGAACCACAGTCCAGACAGCCCGATCCCGCCAGAGCAGAAGCTGTTCCAACAGCTCGCCTCCCATCCTCTAGGTGCTGCCTCATCCTCGACATCTGCCCTTCTTCAGGCTTTGTGATTGAGAACGCTGACTGCAGGGAAGTGAGCAACGGTGCACAACTTTCTGTGAAGATGCCTTACAGAGCACACACATGTGGCACCCATGTGGGTGGTGTGGAGAGGCTGCAGGGTGGAGCTGAGTCCCCCGGAGGTGCAAGGCTCACTGCTGCAGAAAAGCTCCGTACCTCCTGCCGCTCCGTGTGGTAGGCAGCTCCCACAACACGCACACACGCACGCACACACACACACCTGCACACGCATGTGCAACCTCCTCCCCCAAATCTTGAGTGTCCCGCAGCCCTGTGGTGTCGCGTTTGGCTTGGGACGGGAGCTGTGTGGCCCGCCTCCCCTCATGCCCGCCCCCACTCCTCTGGTCCCCTCAGGAGAACAGGATCTCTCTTGCAGCTCACTGTTCAGCGAATCCGAAAGCAGTTTTCTTTTTGCACATGTATAAAAGTAGAAAGTTAATATTACCTTATAGGCAGTCCAGAAAAAGGAGGAGGGAAAAGACTGTCCACAATCCTACACACTAAAACCAACCTTTAAAAAATTACTATTACATAAATTACCACTAAGAGTTTGTACTCACCTGCTTTTGCCCATTGCTTGAGGTTTCTTGCCCCATCCTGGCTGTGTTACCCTGGGCATGATGGTGAGGGAGCACCCGAGAGCCTCATAGCCTGGGTCTGAACTCTGACTCTGCCCTTCAGGCGACCTAGGACCTGAGCCTTCCTGAATCTGTTTCCTGGCTCTACGATGATGACAACAGCCACCCACCTCACTTCGGAGATTAATCAGGATAAGAGAGCTGCCCCCACTTTTTCCTTCCTTTCCCTCAATTCTCTCTCCTCTCTGTTTCTTAAGAAAAAGGTTGCAGGGAAACAAAAATATATGTCCCATAAGCTTAATGTTAGTGCTTGTGAGACCTGTTCCTTATATATATTTAAAAAAAAAAAGAAAGAAAATCTAATTTGAAAAGCTTCTTGTTTTTCCTGGTAGTCATCCAATCTTTCTAGAAAATCTGGAAAACACAGTAAACTATAAACAAGTATAATTGCTTTTACTGTTTTGATAGATTTCCTTCATGCATTTGTTTATGTGGTTGGAATTATTCATTTTACATATTTTTATATTGTATTTTTTTCTACTTAACATTAGAATATAAACATCCCTGCCACTCCAAGTTAATGGCCACCATTTTTAATGTCGGTGTAACTGTCCACTGAGCGCAAGTGTGATTTCCTTATTGCACATTTAGGTTGTACTTACAGTATTATAAGCCTGGGAAAGGTACCTGGTACCCAAAGCTTTCTCTGAATTTTGGGATATTTCCCTAGGCTATTGCCCTCCAAATGGGTTGATCAAGATATATAAACATTTAAAATATTTGTTACATATTGTCAAATTGTTTTCAAATTGTATCAGTTATAATCCCACCAGCAGTCTTGAGAGGACCTATCTTCCTGTACTCTCAAAAATATTAAATATTGAGATTTTTTTTTACCCCTAATCTTTGCCAATTTGATGGAAGAGTTGTATCATTTTAACTTGTATTCTTTATTTCTAGTGAAGTTAAACACCTGCTGTGTTTTTTAACCATTTGCATTTTGGTGAACTTTCATAAGTGAGTGCTTGATTTATTGAGGATATTAACTACTTGCCTGTCATTTGCTTTATGCTTTGCGTTTTGAAGGGAAATAGGTATAATTTGTCAAGTATTTGTGGAGTGTCAGCTACATATGATATTCCATAGAGCATCAAGGGGGATACAGAAACATATAGAAGTTTTTTCCATCAAGAAAATTGCAATTTCAGTAGGTAACCAAGTGGTAAAACATGCAAAATTGTGAATGATACAAAGGTAGATTCAGTGTTGCAGGTAGAATGGAGTTACTCATTAGATGTTCAGCCAGCAGAATCTCAAGGTGGAAGAGAGCACTGCGAGGTAGAGCCTTTTGGGAGGACTTCAGAGGGAGTCCGAGGGCTGGATGGAGAAGAGGGTAAGGGTGTGCCAGGTAGAGGCCCCAGTGTGAGAAAGTGCACTGGGGTGGGGAGAGAACAAACTTATCCAGAGAGAACTTAGGGCAGGTACTAACGAGGTGAGGTGGAGAATGACTCGACGGATGAGATTTTGTCAGGATAAGGGCTGTTCACTTATCCCTACGGGCGATGGGAGCTGTTGAAGATTTTAAACTGCCAAAAGGCTGATTTGCTCAATTGATCTTTTAGGGAAATAAAGCTGGGGGCACTGCACAGAATGGACAGGGAGATGAAGTGAAATGAAAAGGAACAGAGGTAGTTGTTGCAACCACAGGTGGTAGCCAAAGGAGTGAGAAAAGTTTGGACCAGTTACAATTGTGTATTTTCAATGGAAATGTTTGCCCCTTAAAAAAATAAAATAAAATAAAATAAAGGCAGTAGAACTAGGGGCGGAGGGTAGGGGGATAAGGGAATTGAAACTTTTATTTTTGTTAAAGTTTATTTATATATTTTGAGAGAGAGACAGCACGAGTGGGGGTGGGCAGAGAGAGAGAGAGAGAGAGAGAGAGAGAGAGAATCCCAAGCAGGCTCCGTGCTGCCAGCGCAGAGATCAATGTGGGGCTCAAACTCCTGAAACCGTGAGATCACAACCTGAACTTAAACCAAGAGTTGGACACTTAACCAACAGAGCCCCCCCCAGGGGCCCTGGGAATTGAAACTTAAAAAAAACAAAAGCATTCCCATGCTTCATAAAATGTGGGTTATGTAAGCACACATAGAAAATAGTTTATTTTTGGGAACAAACTGAGGGTTGATGGGGGGTGGGAGGGAGGGGAGGGTGGGTGATGGGTATTGAGGAGGGCACCTTTTGGGATGAGCACTGGGTGTTGTATGGAAACCAATTTGACAATAAATTTCATATATATATATAAAAAGAAACTGGTTTATTTTGAAATAGGTGCTAAATCACTTAGGGCTATAAAGTTATTATAATTTAACTTGTTCTAAAGATGATTTGGAACATATAATTTATACACATACATACAGACATATAGATATACCTGTTCTACAATAAATAAAGAGATCAAAGCAAAGAAAATCTAAGAATTATACAGAAAAAAGTAGAGCCAAGTATAAAGTTATTTCAGGAAAAAAAAACACATACCAACAGGCCCTGTTGTAAATTCAGTTTTGAGTTTCCTACAGGAAATTCAGTTCTGAGCTTCCTGTAGGCCAAAATAGAGGGGAAAAGTCATTTGTAAGACTCATAGCATCTGTAGGTATTTTTATTGTTGTTCAATTGTCTAGGCCAAAACCAGCTTTTTGAAATGCTGAGATGTGAGAGAAAATCCTCCCTGAGCTCCTCCTAAAAGAAGAGATGTTTCATAAATATTGGTCTAAATTAGATTTTTCTGTTGCAAATATAGTTCCCTTAATCTGCTCTATACCAGTTTGGAGAGTATTAGGACCTGTCCAAATACAAGTTTATGATTCTGGTTCCTCACCTTGAAATTGCTCCCGGCTCTGTCCTCGACTTCCTTCCTGGTTTGACACAAGCCAAGACTTGCTGAGGTTCTTGACCCACTTCACGGCTGCAGATATGAGTTCTCCTTCCATGGATGAATGTGAGTCTTCTAAGGGTTTTCTCCCTGGAGAAGCCATTCTTGTCTTTCCAGCTAGAGAAGCCATCTGGTCACTCTCGTTCACGATCCTTAGCTTAACTCCCTGCACAGCTGTTTATCACCATCTAGTATTTCTCTTGTCTGTGCTCCCCTAGACCATCAGCTCCATGAAAGCAAGGAACTCATTTCTCTCTTTCCCTCCTGCCTTTTTAGGGCATAAGTCACTGCCTGGTACAGAGTAGAGCACTCAGAAACCTCACTGAATGAATGAATCCTAAGTTAAGTGTCATCTTTTTTATTTACCTCTTTGTAACTTTTGATCCATGTTTCAGCCTTAAATGTGTTTTGAATAGCAATACAATTACTATTACTTCAGTTCCCATTCATTGGGCACTACTGTGTACCAAGCAGTAGTCTAAGCACTTTTTATGTATTAACTGATTTAATCTTCCCCAAACCCTATGGGTCAGGGATTATTATTTTCATTTTAGAAATGAGAACATGGAGGCATTGAGAGCTTTAGTAACCTGCCCATGGCTACATAGTCATGTGATGAGGCTGGGATTTCAACCTAGGCAGAGTGTGGACTCCCCCTCCCTGACACAGTGCTGTCTCCATAATATTCTGAATGTTTCAGAGAATACAGGCCTTTCCTTTGCAGAGCTCACTCTACCTCACAGACTCACCCATGTGAGTGCAGAGCAGTGCTGGGGAGTGCAGAAGACACAGATGAACCCCTGAGGAGGGTGTGCCTTGTCTTTGGTCCCAGGCCAATCAGCACAGATGCTGAGAGCTCTCACTTCTGAGTCTGATCCTCTGCCTCTGGGTACCCTTCTCACTTCCTTTATCATTGTTTTGCTTTGTGGGAGAGAAAGGGCCCCAGGAAAGCCCTAGGTGTGGATAAGTAAGTAAGATAGGAACCAGGAGAACAGATTGGTGAGGGCAGAAGGTGGATACAGGAGCCAGTGATGGCATGAGAATCAAGGAGGCCTGGGCACTCATCTCAGAGAGAGGGGCAGGTAGAGGAGTGGAGTGGGGCTCTCACAACCACCACTGAGTCACACAGTGGTGTGGTCTAGAGAACAGAGACTGGGGACCTTCTTTAGCAGGAGTACCTCCTGCTTCTCTGACAGTTTAGCTGGGAATTAAAACTCCTGGAGCACCTGGATGGCTCAATCGGTTACACATCCGACTTCAGCTCAGATTATGATCTCATAGTTCATGGGTTCAAGCTCCATAGCAGGCTCTGTGCTGACAGCTCAGAGCCTGGAGCCTGCTTCAGATTCTGTGTCTCCCTCTGTCTCTGCCCCTCCCCTGCTCACACTCTGTGTCTCTCTGTGTCTCAAAAATGAATAAACATTAAAAAACAAAACAAAACAAAACAAAACAAAACAAAAAAAACCTCCTTCCCTGTATCTTCAGGACCAGCCAATCTGGATGCAGTAATCACTGCCTCTGAGGGGTGGGTTAGGACTGAGCTGTGTGTGTGAGAGGACAGTGGCCCCAGTCTCACAGGGCCACTTTCTAGCCATAGGACCCTGGACAGTTCCCCTCTCTCTGAGCCCATTTCCTCCCATGTAAAATAGGGATAATCAGTCTGCCTGATGCAGTGAGGGTGAATTTAGGGGGGGGGGGGTCAAATGACATAATGTCTAGGTGCATGTATTTACATTATTGGACATTATGCCCATTAAAGGTGATATTATCCCCACCCAAGCAATTCTAACGGATGCTTCTGGGGCATGTCCACTACCTCTCCAGAAACAGTGAGCATCCCTGTGTACAAGGATGGAAATGTCATGTTTAGACTGTATTTGTTAAATGCCTTAGATGGAAGGGTCTGATACAAACAGTGTACAACCAGAGAACTGCTTCCTTATTGTGAGCTAGACACCTGTCTCTGAAATCTACCTGCCAGATTGGTCCCCCAAGACGCAACAGCGGTAACACTGATCATATTGAGCATTTTCCTGTCTCCTAGAGGACCATCCATGGATTGGACCACCCATGTAACACTGGTCATGGTCCATGACCATGTCCCTCTCATTCTAGCACCAGAAAGATGAGAAAATCTCTTAGACCACAAAGAGGATAGACACGGAACCTTTAGCTAAGTCTTACACTATGCTAAGTTCTTGTGCATTACTGACATTTAGGAATGAGTATTCCATGTCATTCTATTCATTACCTCAACTCAGAATAGCCCTTTGGTAGTGGATGCCATTTTCCCGGGGTTGAGCTGACACAGAGATTCAGAAGTCCAACAATTTGCTCAAGCTCATGCAGCTGGTGGAAGTCATTTCTCTCCATTGTCTCCTAAGCAGGCCCTCATAGAGCTTCGTGGGAGATCAAACACTGCCTTTGTACCTGGTGGCAACTAATGTGCCTTATGCCAAACAGCAAATTTCACTATAAGGAAGAATTCCAAACTGAACATTTTAGTAGATTTGGCACAGTTTCGTTGTAGCTTTACATCTAGGACTTTTAAGCTCAGTGCCCTAATGCACCTCTTGTGGTCTGACTATACATCTGAGAATTAGGGCTTCTGGGTTCAAATGCTGACTTTGTCATCACCGTACAGAAGGACCCAGATACATTCAAGCACCCGGGAAGCAGGAGTCTTAGATTCTTAACTTGGCAGAGCTCTACGCTTCATCTCATGCTTAGTGAGAAAGACTTTGCTCTGTGTCCCAACTTTCTTTTTAGGTGATAATGCTTTAAATAACATTTATAAATCATGTGAAGCAGAATCCCCAAATTACAGGAACATTTATAAAGATCTTGGCAGAGATCCCTTAGAAAGGAAATACCTGTAATAAAGTGACGTCTTCTCATTACTTTGTACAGGAGGGATGCTTCTAGGGAAGAAGCATACAGGATAATGCTGAAAAAATCCAAAGCCATGCACCCTCCTGCCACATCTTCACTGTATCTTTGCTGTTATTTTTGTTATTTGTCACACTGAATGTCATTTATTTCTTCCTCCACTAGATCTGTGAACCTCTTGAAGACACAACCTGTACCTTAATTTTCTTTATTTTTCTTAGCATCCAGAAGAGATCTTTGGGATATACTATACTAAGAGCTCAAATGTTTGCATTGAACTATAAAATCATTGGATGTTTCATCCATCCATCCATCCATCTAGCCAGCCAGCCAGCCAGCCAAACCGAGCAGCCTATGTTTCTAGGGTACGAATGTTAGTGGGTGGGGGCAAGGTGGGGGGATTCAGAAAGAATCCTGTAGTGACAGCAACAACATTTCATCATCTTACTTTGTCTTCCCCCATTGGTCATAAGAATATACCAGGATATAGCCATTTGACTTTTCCTCTAGACTTTGATGGTGTTTAGTCATGAGAAACAGCCATTTGACCTCCCTGCTGAAACGGTGAAGGGCAGTGAGAGATACATTCTCACACGTTTCCTCCTTGGTTTGTGGAGCTCAGAAAAAATGCCACAGTCTTTTTCTTCAAAAAATGAAGGTCACTTCGTAGTATAATTATGGGTAAATCTTTATTTTGATTTCCATTCATATCTTTTGTGCATTATACTTTCACAAACCAAGGAAGATGAAAAGGCCCTTTAAAAAAATTTTTTTAATGTTTATTCATTTTTGAGAGAGAGAGAGAGCATGAGCAGGGGAGGGGCAGAGAGAGGAAGGCACAGAATCTGAAGCAGGCTCCAGGCTCTGAGCTGTCGGCACAGAGCCCGATGCAGGGCTTGAACTCATGAATTGCGAGATCATAACCTGAGCTAAAGTCGGATGCTTAACCGACTGAGCCACCCAGGCGCCCCGAAAAGGCCCTTTGAGGCAGAGGCAATGAAATGTCTGTTTCTCATTGCTTGGAAGCACCTGGCCTGAATGTTCCCGGGTAAAGCACTACACGGCCTTGTGCACCTTCAGTCTCAGAGCTGGAGTGTGGAGGCACCGAGTGGAATAGCGGGGATACGAACCTTGGCTGAGGGTCATCGACAGAATAGAAGGGGAACAAACACCAGGGTCTTCCCATTGTTTCCATCAAACTCCTGAAAGTGCCTGGTCCTATTAGCAGCCTGGCCCAGCCCCTGACAAATACAGTAAACACGTCCGACTGTCTTGAGAAGTTTTGTCCCAAAGCTATTCCACAGCACTGCTAGGAATGTCCTCTTCTCCCCCAGACAACACCATCAGAGAAGAACAATGGTGAGTGTTCTGGAGAGGAGTGGGTGGTGCTGGACGTCGTACAACGCTTTCCTTCTGCTTGATCAAGGACGTTCACTTCTGTGTCGGGAGGGAGAGCTGCCCATCAGGGCTGATTCTGGCTCTGTGAATTTGAGCAAAATTCTCAACCTCCCTCAGATTTAGTTTCGCCATCTGCAAATTGGGAGAGCTGGCCTGGATGGTCTTTAAGGGTCTCCCAGTTCTTAGATCTGCTAATGGCTTGAAGGAGCTGTCTGTCCCAAGGGCGAGGGAGCAGGGGCTGAGGGTATACCCACAGCAAGAATCTTCAAAAGATCTGGATGGCAGTATAGACACCTGTCTCTGAAATCTACCTGCCAGATTGATCTCAGGTCCTCTATGTAAACTGGCTATGCATCCATTTCCTCATTGATAAGATGAGGATAATGATCTCTTTGTTAATCCAAACAGTGTCTGTCTTGGGGTCCTGTTGACTGGGGCGATGCAAGCTGACGAGTATGTTGGGGTGGGTGTGGGTGAGAGCTGTGTGGCTTCCAAGTGCTGGGCGCTACAATTTTGGCTTTATGTACATTCCAATTTCACACAAATCCTGTGTGGGGTGTATTCCTTTCCCCTGGCCCATTGTCAGATAATAATAAGAAAGGTCAGAAAAGGGGATGCCCGATAGTCAGTTGGAAGGGCATGGGACCCTTGATCTCAGGGTTGTAAGTTTGAGCCCCACGTTGGGTATAGAGATTGCTTAAAAATAAAATCTTTAAAAAAAAAGTTCAGAAAATTCAAATGACTTGTTGGAGGTCAACCAGCTCATAAAGTGGCATAGCCAAGAAAAGAACCAGATCTATTTCATTGCAATGTTATTTTCTTCTATTCTGCCTGGATTCTTATTGAAAACACCATCATTAATTGCATTACATCAAAATTTAAAACTTCTGGTACCAAAGGGCTTTCAATTGCCTGCTCTGAGATGAGCAACAGAGTACAAAGGCAGTCCGTGGAACGGGAGAAAATATTTGCAAATCATACATCTGATAAGAGATTACTATCCAGCATATACAGGCAGTGCCTAGAGTTCAACAACCACCACAGCAAACTTGTTAGAGAATGGACAAAGGACTTGAACAGACATTTCTTGAAAGATATATAAATGGCAACAAGCCCATGGAAAGGTGTTCAGTGTCACTAATTACTAGGGATTTGCAAAACCACAATGCCATAGCACTTCAGCTCCTTAGGATGGCTCTGGTGAGAATGTGGAGTGATTGGAACGTCCAGGCACTGCTGGGAGAATGCAAAATGGTGCAGCCGTTCTGGAAAGCAGCATGGCGGTTCCTCAAAGAATTAAAAATAGGATTACCATACGATCCAACAATTCCACTTCTGGAGATATACCAGAAGAAGTGAAAACAGGGCCTCAAAAAGGTATTTGTACACCCACGGTCATAGCAACATCATTCAAAATAGCCAAGAGTGAAGGCAACCCAAGTGCTCATCCACAGATAAAATAAGGAAAATGTGATGTATACACACAGGGGAATATTATTCGGCCTCAGGCATGGTTGATGACCTGGCATTAGTCACCTGATTGCTCATGGGGCCTAGAGAAAAGGAGACTGGAAACTGACGTCATCGTGTTCTTTGGATCACTGAAAAACTCCTCCAACTTCAACGACGAATGTTAACTTGTTTGTTTTTTTTTTTTTAAAGAAAAAAGATCTATATAAATAAAACTGAGGGCAGGTCTGTTACTGCATTTGGTGAAAGGGGCTGGAATGGGGACGACGTTTGGCGGACGCGGCAGGGGCGGTCTGCGTGGAGCAAATGTGCATTCACCCCGGTTGGGGGTGGGGGGGTGTCCCATGGAGCTAGCCCCCGTGCTTCTGAGCGGTGAGACTGAAGCTCCGCAAGAGGTCTGGCGGGAAAGGCACGCAAGACATATTCCACAACGGAAAATAAACAGTGGATTCAGATGTTGACCTCAACTGACCCACAGGGGCTGGCATCTCAAATCGCAGGTTGATTTTTGCCGCAGCCGCCTCTCACACAGGCAGCTCTAAATGGCCTGCTCTGAGGTGAGCGGCAACAATTTTTATTTATTTACAAAAAAGCTTCGGCTCCTCGAGGGAGCCAGCCTATAGTCAATGCGCGTGTACTGGCCCTGAAAGAAACCTGCTGGGATACTGACAGTGGTTATTTCTAGTGTGCTAGGATCACGGATGATTTTTGAATCTTCTTTAAAAAAAAATTTTGCATTTTTCACATTTTGTATAGTCAGTGTGTATTTTAATCGCAGGACACAAATATAATTAAAAGCATTTTTCGGGGCGCCTGGGTGGCTCAGTCGGTTAAGCATCTGACTTCAGCTCAGGTCATGATCTCACGGTCTGTGAGTTCGAGCCCTGCATCGGGCTCTGTGCTGACAGCGCGGAGCCTGGAGCCTGCTTCAGATTCTTTGTCTCCCTCTCTCTCTCTTCCCCATCCCTGCTCTCATTCTGTCTCTTTCTCAAAAGTAGATTTAAAAAAAAAACACACACACAAAAAAAGCATTTTTCATCATCAAAGACCTGTGGATAGTTATCTAGAATCTTCTAAGTATGTTTTAGAAATGATTATGCAAGAATGCATGCAAAAATGATAGAAATTAGAAATCAGATAGTGGTTGGGTGAGGGGCTTGACTAGAAAGGGGAACACTGAGGGATCTGAAATGTTTTCTCTCTTGTTTCAGTGGTGGTTACACAAATGTATAAACAGTTGTCAAAACTCAAGGCCGTGAACTCTTAAGATCTGAGCATCTCTTGCACGTTAATTATATTGCAACAAGACCATAGGAAACCCAGGAAAAGAAAACACGCATGCAAACAATAGCAGGTCTGTTTTGCATCTCTGGCAGTCGGGTGTGCCAGGAGACAGCCAAGGACCTGTGCCAGCCGGCACCGGGGATCTTACCCGCAGCCCAAGATGGTCCCCAGCACCCCAGTAAAAGCGGTCATTGAGAGCTGCTGGGCAGGGGCGTGTGCTGCTAGACAAAGTACGTGCTGAGCAGAGGGTGCAGGAAGCTGCTCCAGGAAGTCGAGCTCCTCGCTGGCAGCCAGGGAGCTGATGGTGCTGGCGGGGCCGTGGGCAGAGAGCCCACAGAGCAGGGCCAGCTGGTGTAAGGCCTCTCGAGCACTGCCACTGCCATTGCCGACTCTCTGGGACTTTAAACGACAAAACAAAGCCTGGCTTTACCAGCCCTGCAGCACGTCTCAGCGCTGACATACGCACGGCTGATGGCTGGGCAGGGCCAGGCGTGTGTACAGGATTGATTTTTCCATTTCCTCCGTGGGGCTTCTTTGACCTCACAGCCCACAGGGATGTCTTTTGTCTAAGAATGCTGAGCCTTTAATGGCCTAATTATTCACCTGTTCTTAATAATTCTTAATAATGTGCTGGCTTGTGCCATTTCTGCACAGAGACCTATATCTTCCTGGCTAAAAAAAAAAAAAAAAAAAAAAAAAATTCTTTGTCTAATGACACATTGAAAGGGATAAACTTCAGTGTCTCCTTTGCAGGCCGAGGTCAGCTGTGAACAGTCAGACAGGCCTGGGTTTGAATTCCACCTATTTCACGTAACAGTTAAATGACTTTGGATAAGTCCCTTAACTGCTCTAAGCCTCAATTTTCCTCATCTATAAAATGGGGACAGTAGACCACACCTCAATATTGTCGGGAGGATTACATAAAATAATGCATTCGAACCTCTTAACGGTTCCTGACACATAATGGGAGCTTACATGTTAGCTGCTGTTAGTGTTAACAGGAGAGCTCGTAATAGATATTTTACTATCAACCTCCTCTTTAGTGACAAGATAGCAGTAACAGGGCCCAGGGATATGCTTCCAAGGAGGCATTCCGCGCTCCTCATTGACAGCTTTCTAAGGAGCTGTTCCTTTCCAGCTGGGTTTCTGCTTTCAGAGACGCACCGCACTCTGCTCACCTGCCTTCTTAGCCCACTTGCTTTTTGCTTCATGCGGAGGGCAGAACCTTCTGGAGGGACTTTCTTCCTCGTGCAGGTACGTCCGGAATACCCATGCGCACTGGAACCGCTTCATTAAAAATGGGTCTTGGCTGTGCTTGGCCTGCTGCTTACTTGGCATTTTTAGTATGACTCAACCTAGTACTTGTTTTGCATTTTTGCAGAATTCTGGTGCTTGCTCCTGATTCTGTTTTGCATTTCAAAAGTGTTGCTTCTGAAATTTCCCTCTGGCAGCGAGACCACCCTGGTCCCGGCTTTATTTTTTTAGCAGCTCTGGGCATGGTGCCTGTTTTGTGTTCTGGCACCAACAGCTCATGCTGTGACAGACTCTCTGATTATATATTTGGACTTTTAAATGATTGATCTTGGATTCATAGCCTTTGAGAGTCTGCATCTTAAATCTGCTAGTTCTTCTATATATTTAGAGCACTCACACTTGCTCTCAATCAGTTTGGCTCCATAACAATGAAGCTTCCTCTGGTTTCTATATTTGGTACTGTGTGTTCATTTGGAAAGCTGGAGGTGAGTAGCCCTGCTTTTTATAGGCTGCCTGGTGACCGCAGTAGGAAGCTGGACACATTATGGGAATGGGGAAGGCATACATGTGCCGTAAATCCTAACTCCTAATTTCTAGTTCTTAGCTCCAACCTTAAACCAAACTGCCAGGGAAATTTCTAATATTGTATTGTTTTCATGTAATGGATTCTACTGACTATGTCGCAAGCTTGTTGAGGGCCGGTCTTACTTACCAGAAGGCTTCTTCTCCTCCATAGTTCACGTGGTCTTAAAAAAAAGAATCAAAGGGTGCCGGGTGGCTCAGTCGTTTCAGCATCCGACTTTAGCTGAGGTCATGATTCGTGGTTCAGGAGTTCGAGCCCCGCGTTGGGCTCAGTGCTGACAGCTCAGAGCCTGAAGCCTACTTTGGGTTCTGTGTCTCCCTCTCTCTCTGCCCCTCCCTGCTGTCTCTCTCTCTCTCAAAAATAAACATAAAAAAAAAAGAATCAAATGATCAGTGTGCTGAGTAGTAGGTATTGAGAAGAATACATTTCAGATGAATGAATTCCCACAGTGAGCTCAGAACACCGTGCAGACAGCTATACACATAAGCATTAACTTTTTTTCCCCTTTGCTCTCATTCATGAAGATTCCCTGGGCTTAAAACCGCCACAAAATACTTCCTTCCACAAATGTAACCAGTACACTACTTATACTGATAAACAATGCTAATGAAGTAATATTAAGTACATTGGAAAATAGCAACAATGCTCTGTTAACAGCAATTCTATCATCAAAACTACAAAATATGTCTAGGGTCCTGAGGCCACTTTCAAAGCACAAGGTGTGAGGGTCACCTCAGACGTTGGCCACCTGCCCCCCCTCCCACCGCCCCAGGGCCTGTACTGCTGATACTGGAGACGGCCTATGGGTCCTCAAGTATGCACACCTGGCAGCCGGGTGGGGGGTTGGGAGGTCATGGCCGGGGGCAGGGGATGGGGGTAAGCTGCCAAAGCAACGCATCTGCCATGATGGACGCACAGATAGACCAAACATTACTTTTGCTGTTAAGTAAATGACTCATGTAATATTCTAGGTGCTTCTAAATTAGAAGTGATGGAAGCTGACATTACACCCTACACCTCTTCCTCCCTTCATGGTGGCTGTCCACTTACCCATTGTATTTGAGATTCCACTGTCACCGTTCTACTGAAAACCTGTCCGGAAAGCCGCCAGCAGAGGCCTGACTGCCAAGCCCCATGCCTTTGCTGCCCACTTAACTCTCAGGTTTTTCCTTTCTTGACCGTTTGCACTTCTTGAAACTCTCTTCACCCCCAAACTGGGTGCTCACCTCCGTCTGGTAACAGACGTCGTTGCCTGTCACTGTGCAGATGCTGTGAGGCTCTGTCCTTGCTTGTCTCCAAGGGTCCCCCTGAAAGCCCCTCCACCCCCCGCCCCCGCAGCTGTCAACTCCCCTTGGTGACCTCCACGGGAAAAGGGAGGGAGAGAGGCTGAGGGGAGCCCGCATTTTGCCCATCTCATCTCTGGTCCTCCACAACCGCCCCAAATGTCATCACTCGCTCTGGGGCAGGTGAGCCACCAAGCAGAAGCCCTTCCTTCCTCCTGATTCCCTTTTTACCTGCTCACCACTCCACTGGCAGCGAGAGACTGAATTTGCACACCCGCCCAGTGTGACTCCCCACGTTTGTCACACCTTCAAGTGGGCACCACTAGTTCACAGCTTGTCTCAATCCTCTGCCTGGGAAGCCTCATTCCGCGGCCGATGGGAGAGGCAGACCGCACTCCAACCCCCTAGGCACTGGAAGTAGACTCCTTACACATTCTACAGCACAATGAAAAGTGGTCGAGAGGTGCTTGGCTGGCTCACAGTCCATGGAGCGTGCGACTCTTGATCTTGGGGTCGTGTGTTTAAGCCCCACGTTGGGTGGAGAGATTACCTAAAAAATTTACTAGTAATGATAATTCTCCCCTTGGCCTGCCATCCGAGGGCACTTCACCACCTGGCCCCTCCCCACCACTCCAGCCTCACCAACGCTGCCCTAGATAGACTGGCCATCCCTCTCCCGGAGTGCTCCCTTGGACCCGGCTCCTCTGAGCTTTTGCTGATGCTGTTCCCCCTGCCTGGAATGCCCTCGCTTCTTGTCAATACACTATCTGTGCCTCGTTTCTATTGGGAAGCATCTAAACTGAAGCGACATCTCCACCCTCGGAAGTCTCAGCACGCTGTCTTTCTGGCTCCAGTGACACTTGTACTTCCTTTTGTTATGGCTGTTTGCATACATGCTTTCACTCCGGGGGGACGGTGCCCGTGCATTCTATTTCTTTTCATCTTCCACCACGTCTAATGTACTCGATGTGTTTGCGTTGCATGCATGGGTGTGTGCCTGCGTGAGTAAATGAAATAACTTGTGTCCTTCATACCAACATTGTGTCAAAATTCTAGCAAGAACCAAGCCGCGCAAGTGCAGAAAAGAGCCCCTGTGTGTGTGTGTGTGTGTGTGTGTGTGTGCGCGCGTGTGTATCTAAACTCTTAGATTCCAAATATTTGAACAGAAAATTGTTCTTACCAGATTTGAAAAGAAAATGGAAAAACATGAAAATCATGTACGTTTATGTATTGCCCATGCATAATACATTTTTGTATTATTATCATCAACATTGTTATTGGGAGAGGAAACTGAAATAAAAACTAAAACTCTAAGTCAGAGCTGTCCGGGAGAACTTTCTGCGAGTACGTAAATGTTTTATATCTGCATTGTTTGGTAACAGTAGCCACTAGCCACATGTGGCTATCGGACACATAAAATGTCCCCACTGTGCCCGAGGAACTGAGCTTTAAATTTTATTTGATTTAAGTAACCACAGGTGGCTAATGGCTTCCATACCGGGCGCTTTGTTCCCTCAGCCCCAGGCCCCGAGCGCCAGCCCCCGTGCTGGAGGGAACCACTGCCAACCTGGCCCTGCCTATCCTTACCGGCCCTTCTTTGCATTTGCAGTCTTTTCTATACACATATTTATGTACATGCTGCGTGTGCTCGGCCTGCACGTGTGTCACACAAACGATGTGATGCCATATGTGTCCTTGTTAATTGGCAGTATGTTTGGAGAGTTGCTGGGGCAGCGCGCATAGCCCTGCTTTATTAATTTCAGCTGCTGCGTAGTGCCCACTGCCTGGAAGTTCCCTGGTTTAGTTGGCCGGTTCCCTATCGGTGAACATTTAGGCTGTTTCCAGACAAAGCCACCAACCCATTCTTATCTGCTCCCCTGTGCATGTGGGCAGATGCAGAGACTGAGAATGTAATTCTGAACCAAGAAGACGAAAAGTGTCTGCATTCCTCCTGTGGTTCTCCCAGCCCTGGCTCTCCTGGACCATGCGGGCAGGGTCAGGGCCAGCAGACGGTGCCTAGGTGCCGTTATTACTATTACTATTACTATTACTATTACTATTACTATTACTATTATTATTACTATTATTATTATTATTGTTATTTGTAGGAAGCTAGCAGCCGTGTACTACTGTGATCTTTGTTTTCACTGCTCACACCGAGAAGCTGAAACCTAGATTTTATCTAACAGGTTGTGATGAGCTCTGAAAATATTGAGACATTAATAACAATTTGAAGATGCCACAGACAGCATTCAGCAATATAAGCAAGCTGAGTTCCATGCAGAATTTGAGAAAGATCTGGACTGTTCAGGGCCTCCTTTTTTGAGTTAGATTTCTAAACGAGGCAAAGGAGGCCCAGGCTGTGGGAATAGCCAAGAGTCCACGTGAATTAGAATGAGGAGAGAGGTCTTTGTCTGTTCTGGTGGCCACGGTGTATCTTATCTTGTGCTTTTTTTGTTTTTGTTTTCTTTCCACCCCAATTGGGAAGAATGTTGCAATAAAAAATTGTTTAAGATTCCATGCTAGCTTTTTTTCCCCACTGGTTACCAGGGGCTACAGGTGATTTTAAAGTTTAACCCCGGAGGAGGAACGTGGTGAATAGCAGGTAGCATTCTTTGAATTAGAAACGACCCTCCGCAGCCAGGAGAGGGAATGGGCCGTCCTCCAACCAAGAAGGGAGAAAGGAAAGAAAGTGAGAACAGGGAAGGGAGCAGCAGCTCCGAGGGAACAGAGCCTGCTAGTCAGACTCACAGACCAGCGGAATTGGGGGAAAGAATGCAAACGTCCAGCGTTCATGGCCATGAAAACAGGAGAAAATTCACTGTGGTTTGACACCCCCAACAGGTCAGTCACGTGGTTTCCTTTCCTGAACATCTCCTGTCCTAATTTAATCATAATTTCCATAGTTTGGGCCATACTGGGGACACACTTTAGTAGGTACCTTTCTCACTAAACACCCCATCCTAAAATGTTTCCATGTTGTCACCTAGTCTTGCAAATTCTGCCAGTGAGGTTTGCACTTAAATTACTTATTCAAATACATTCAGCCCGCTGGCTGGGTTTCACTCCGAGTTCCTTTGTTTACAAACATCGTGGTGAGTGTGTATCCTGTGCCCCTGATCGGCGGACATCTGGAAAATCGGAGTTCCGGTGCCGAGAGGCTTCCCTCCATTGTTTTCCCTCCAGATTTTTATCAACTTTTAGTGTATTGATTTTACTGGATAGTTTTGAGACTCTGGCCTCGATTCACCTTCTTTTTCATGGCTGATCCCAAACATCGTGCGTCACTCCGATGCAGTGCTCCTGAAGCTGTCGTGCCACAGTGGTGGCTGAGTTTCTCACCCTGTTTCCAGGGCCAGTGTGGCTAGTGACGCGCTGCTGGGGATGGGGAGTCCCCACTTTGGTCACGGGTTCCGACCGCTCGACTTCCACCTCCACTTCTGTGCTGCTGTCAGCCTTGGCCTTGGGCTTTTCTTGTTGAGGGCGTGGCCCATGGGGCCCTTCCTTTCTCTTCTCATTGCCCTCACCCTGACTCTGGCCCTTATTGTCCTATACCTTGGTTCCTGCTCCTCTTGATGGCCTCCCTTCTTCTGTTCTCCCTAAACTCAAATTCAACTGTCCGCATTACTGTTGTCGGTCTTCCTAATACACAATCCTCACCCTCTCACACCTGCTTTTCAACAAACCCTCAGATAACTCGTCACCTACGAGATACTTTCTCAATATCTGGAAAACCGTCCTAAGGAAATAATCCAGAAAAGGAAAAAAGCTGCAATGTACACGGACTTGTTTTTAACATTTCTAATAGCATGAAAGTGGCAAGAAGATCAATGTCAAATAATACGGAAAAGGTTCAGCAAATGATTTATTAGATCTTCTCACTGGGATTTTAAGCCACGTTAAAAATGATGATTATGGAGGCGCCTGGGTGGCTTAGTCAGTTTAGCGTCAGCTCTTGATTTCGGCTCAGGTCATGATCTCACAGTTTGTGGGTTCAAGCCCCACACTGGGGTCCTCGCTGACAGTGTGGAGCCTGCTTGGGATTCTCTCTCTCCCTCTCTCTCTCTACCCCTCTTTGGCTCATGCTCACTCGCCCACTCTCTCTCTCTCTCTTAAAATACATTTTTTAAAAATGACTATTATGATGACAATTCGGCAACAGGAAAAATGCTTATGAAATAAGTGGACCAGAGAGCTCACATTTATGGAGGACCTACTGTGTGCCAGCTCCTGTTAGGTGTTCGGTTCATCTCTCACCAATGAGGAAACCAACATACGGGCTTCGATGACCTGTGTGAGGTCACATAGTTCCAAGTCCGCATTTTGCTTAATTTCAAAGTTCCTTGTTTCTATGCTATAAAATATGAAACCGTAGCTCTGTCATGACACAGTTTCTATTTGCAGTGTGCACCTGCTAGGCCCACATTCTTCCAGGCTCTGCCTAAATCCTACCTCCCCCGAGCAATCTTCCTTAACCACTCAGCCTAAGGAGCGTGAACTCTTCTCTGAAGCGCTGTAACATGTGAAACTTCTCTTGAGAAACATCAGTCCACCCAGGCTGGCTTACGTTTTCTTTATTGGTTGTACCTTTCTCTCCAGCTAGACTGTCAGAGTCCCAAAAGCCAGACCACTGTCTTGTTAGCACCCAGGCAGCCTTTGGCAAGGGGGCGGGGCATAGTAGGTGCTCAATGTATATGTCGACAAGCCTATTTCTCCCTCCAGTTGTAGGCAACCTAGTGCCAGGCTGGCTGGTTGCTCAGACGGGCAGGGAGAAAGGCTCTGGCATGACGATGGAGCAGATCAGAGTCCTAGGTCAAGGTCCTCTGCAGGTTACCACCTTCATTATATGCCAACTTTTAAAAAACTGCTTTAAAAATTTTTTTTAACATTTATTTATTTTAGAGAGAGAGAGATCACAAGCAGGGGAGGGGCAGAGAGAGAGGAAGACACAGGATCTGAAGCAGGCTCCAGGCTCTGAGCCATCAGCACAGAGCCCGATGCAGGGCTCGAACTCCTGAACCGTGAGTACATGACCTGAGCTGAAGTCTGACGCTCAACCGACTGAGCCACCCAGGCGCCCCAGTCTGGATTTGGATTTAAATCTCTAAACAGTTGTTTGTGCTTCACTTCGCACTCCAAGTATAAAATAAAACCAAAAGACTGTAAGGGTCAATCTTGCTCTGAAATTCCATTTTAGGGGCACCTTCATGAGTTTGAGCCCTGCACCCAATTCTACACTCCAGTGCAGAGCCTGCTTGGGATTCTCTCTCTCTCTCTCTCTCTCTCTCTGTCTCTGTCTCTCTCTCTGCTCCTTCCCTGCTCTCTCTCTCTCTCTCTCTCTCAATATAAGTAAACTTAAAAAAAGAAAAAAGAAATTCCATTTTATTCTGTCTTGCCTTCTCTCTCCTAAGCTGGGAAAGAGATTTTAATAATGATTAGAGTAATATTGATGATGATAATACCTAAGAGTTTCTGAGTGCTGTTATATGCCAGAAAGAGTTCTTAGAACTTCACCTGTGTTGGCTAAGCCCGTCTTCACCACAACCCTATGAGGTGGGGTTGTTATGCCCATTGTGCAGATGAGCAGCCAGAGGCACAGAGAGCTTAAACCCCTTGCCTAAGCGTGCACAGCTGGTGAGAACCTGGAACTGGGGTCAGAAACTGGGCTGTCTGGTTCCGGAAAATAGTCGGGATACATTTTCCCGGCTGTCAGTGGTTCCAAGAGACAAAGAATGGAAAAACATTCTGTTTATTTTTAATGAATTTCTCACTTGAAGAGCAATACTGAAGCCCAGGGAAGCTTACAGTTAGTAAAGAATGGAAGCCTGACATGAAATCAATTGGACACATTTCTTTTTTCTTTTCTTTCTTTCTTCTTTTTTTTTTTTTAATTCCCATCCTCAATTAAGGTGGTAATCAGATTAACCAAGATTGGCCGGAAAGCAGTGAGCACGTTGGAGATGCAGGGCGCTCCGAAAGGTCAGGCTGCTGACAGCTATTGGTTTGCTAGACATGGTCTGGCCCAAACTGTCTCCCCAGGGAGAATTCAGCTGCTGTTTAATTCTATTTCCAATAAGATCCGTCCTGAAACTTGGACCCTGCCTGCTTTCTTAAGCCCGTTTTTGTCAGCACATCCTCTTGGTCTGTTTACTCCCGAATCTTCCTGAAAGCAAGAAGACAGCTCCAGGCCCCTGCAGACCACTCTCCACTGCACCACTAACTAGTCCGGCAGCCACATGTCGCCACTTGATTTCCTTATCGCCAATGAAACCAAACCAGGCTCTCCCTGTGCGATTCCCTGCTTTCATTACCAAGGGCGTATTGCTGCATCATTCAGAATGATGAAAACTTAGGGACAGCAATGAGAAATGATTAAATAAATCAGAGTCTGGTCAAAAGGCGCAGTAGTGAGTAGCTTAAAATGAGGTTCTGAAAAATATTTAGTAACAAGGTAGATACAATACAAAGAGAAGAAAATAGATTTTAACACTACATAGGATGATCCCAATTTCATGCATATATTTAAAAGTATGCCCTGGGGCGCCTGGGTGGCTCAGCCGGTTAAGCATCTGACTTCGGCTCGGGTCACCATCTTACAGTTCGTGAGTTTGAGCCCCACATTGGGCTCTGTGCTGACAGCTCAGAGCCTCAAGCCTGCTCTGGATTCTGTGTCTCCCTCTCTGTCTCTGCCCCTCCCCACGCTCCCTCTGTCTCTGTCTCTCTCTCTCTCTCTCTCAAAAATAAATAAACATTTAAAATAATTTAAAAAAATAAAAATTAAAATATGCACAAACACCAAAGCAAAAACTAAAACACACTAAATTTTAGTCGGGGCGGGGCGGGGGGGAACCACAAACCTAACAGGAAACTGAACAAGAAATAAGAGTGAGAATTACTTGCGAAAAATAAAAACATGCAATTGTATCTGCAAGAATTTTTATGGGGAGGGGGGCGCCTAGGTGTCTCAGTCAGTTAAGTGCCATGATCTCGATGTCATGATCTCGAGGTTCTCGAGTTCGAGCCCCACGTCAGGCTCTCTGTTATCAGCGTGGAGCCCACTTCAGATCCTCTGTCCCTCGCTCTCTCTATATATGCCCCTCCCCCACTTGCACACAGTCTCAAAAATAAACTTTAAAAAAAAAGAATTTTCATGGAACGTTACGACCTATCAAATTAAGATGTCCACATTCTCTAACACAAATGAACGGATCTGAGAAAAGGCAGTATGAACACACCCTAATACAGTGCCACCCAACAGAACTTTCTGTGATGATGGAAATGTCCCGTTATCTCTGTGCTACCTAATACAGAATCTACCAGCCACATGAACACTTAAAACAAATACACTAAAATGTTAATAATCACAAATAGTGTGATTGTAGGTGATATTTCCATTCATTTTTACGTTTTCCTATTTTACACATGTATACACATGAGCACATATTCCTTTTAAAATTAGAAACAAGAATAAAAAGGAAAAAGAGAAGATAGAACCTTTTTGGTTTTCTTACATGTTTCCCCTTTGGAAAGCTGCTGATTTTTCTCTCTGTGGATTCACCTATACTTACCAGCTGTCTCTGCCTCTAGAGATCCAGTTCAGATCTTGCCTCTTCCAGGAAGCCTTCCTGGACTCATTAAACTGCCAGAGATTTCTTCAGGCTTATGGACTCCTTTGTTTCATTGTGACACACCATAACCTTTAAATGTATGTGGTTTCAACTGGAGAGTAAATTCCTCGATGGCAGAAACTATATATTTTAAACTTCCTTCTCTTTCCCCACCGCACCCAGCAAACACAAGTACTGTGCAATGTGCTGGGTCAGTTAGCATCAGCTGGACACAGGCCTGGCCCTCTCCGGAGGCCCTTCAGTCTACACCCCTTTCTCTCCGAACTTTGTTCTGTTTCCTCCAATTCATCTGGAAGGGGTGTCTATGCTATCAGCCCTGGGTGAAATTTTATTGTAGATTGCTTAAATAGAATTAGTTTGTTTTGGTAAGGACGATCCAGGTCAGGCCTTGCCTTTACAAGGGGATTATAAAGCTAAGAAAATAAATATGAACTATTTTGAGCCGAAAGGCATTTTTCTTGGTGAATGGGGAGAATACAGTGGATGTTTCTAAAAAGGAAGCCAAGGGCCGGGAGAGGAGGTGACTTCTCTGGGTCTCACGCTGATCAAAGGCATTATACGTCACACCAGCTTTCCTCCAGGCCTGCTGGGCTCAGGATACTGTACTGCAGTCAGAGGAAAGAGACCTGAGGAATTTACAGTTTATCCGGGGGGAAGAAAATATGAGTCACTGGAATGACTTAGGCTGAGCAAGCGGTGGTAAGAAGAATGTGAGATGGTACAATAAATCAGCTGACAGCGGGGACGGTAATGCCCGGAGCTGGGGTGCTATTAATGGAGGTCATTCAAGGAGGACCTAGCAGGTGTCAGTCTGTGCCTCTCCTGCCTCTTCACCATCTCCAGCTTCTGCCCGGTCCTCGTCACCCCAGCCCCCTCTCATCTGCAGCCGTGGGGCTGTCCATAACCGGGGGGCTCCCCCTGTCTGCTCCTCTGCAGACCGCCCCCCCTCTTCTTACAGCTGGCATGGCCTCTGGCGTCTGGGCTAAGCAGTCGCAGGAGTAAAGCCTGGGAGAGAGGCCTGCCTACTGCCCCCCGGGGGGGCATGCAGACCAGAGCACGCACCCCCCCCCCTTATGGGCCATCCCCTGTTGAATACAAAGTGGAAGTGATGACATCTAATGTAGTGGCTAGCCACACTCACTGCTTGGCTGTGAAACTAAACCCAGCAACAATTTGCCTCAAAAGTATACAGAGAATGACGTGAAGCAAGGAGACCGGCCAAGTGGCATTTACAAGGACTGGATATCAGATGCCAAGGAGGCATCCTAGCACAGTGGCTGTGGCAAAAGAAAGCACGGGATGAACCTGAGAAATTGCTGAGGATATATTTTAGGGAAAGTGATGGGAGAATTAGAGAAGCCTTATGGCAGAATGTCATGTGCTGTGTTACCTTGGGCAGGGCACTTAACCTCTCTGATCCTGCTTCTTTATAAAATGAGGATAACAGTACTACATACTTTATTGCATTGTTAGGAGTATTATAGTAAATATTTGTAAAGTGCTTGGTGTGGTGCTAAGCACAGAGAAGGTAGTAAACCCTGGTGTTTTTGTGTTTGTGTGTGTGTGTGTGTGTGTGTGTGTGTGTGTGTGTGTTGTGTTTGTTTTTTAATATTAAAGATCAGCACATGAGAAGCTGGGGCAGTGACGAAGGACAGGAAGGACTCCAAGGGAATGAAAATGAACACTGTATCTCAGGGGGCCTGGCGGATGATTCTGTGTTAATGGGACCCTAGATGTTTTAAAGAATGATGTATTTAGTGTTTGAGGTTTTCTGTTTGTTTCAGACTCCCAATTGCCCTGGTTAGTGGGTGGCCCCTATCAAGGGGACAGATCAGTAGAGGAGACCGGATCAGGCAAACAGAGCAAAGGAGAAACAGGGCTGCAGAGCGTAGGAGTTGCAGGGACACAGAGGCTGCTGGCAGGGAGGTGAGAGGTCCAGAGTCCCCAGAGGCTGCCAGCAGCACTGAGATCTGCCCACACATGCTGGGCAGCAAGGAGCTGGGCCGGTGCTTCTGCCCCTGGCTGTGTGCCCGAATCACAGAGCGACCCCTCTGGCCCCTCCTGAGATTCAAAGGTGATTCTGATGAGCAGTCAGGGCTGCAGCCACAGGTCAAGGTGGGGCGGGGGGAGGGGCAGTGTGTGGCAGGGGCAGGGCAGGAGGAACCCTGACTCCAGGCTGCCCGCCCCCTCACTCCCCCCCTCCCCCCCCCCCCCCCACCTGGAGGGAGATTGGCTCTGCGAGCCTAGCCTCAAGAGGCACAGGGGGTGACAACCCCAGAAGATGGGCTGGAGCCAGTGGTTCTCCAACACGCCCATTTCCCTGGGCCCTGCTAGGGAACAGAGGTCTTTTGCTAAATGCCTTGTCCTCCCCTTACTGACTCTGAAATTCGTGATTCCTTTTCTGCCCAGTCGCACACTCAATCTTCATTCAGCAAATATGTACGATCATCAGCCCCCGGCCCCAAAAGATTAGACCCTGTCCAGGCTCTGGGATTCAGCAGGAACAAACAGGCAAGGTTCCTGCTCTCCAGAAACTTACCTGCAAGTGGGGGAGACAGAGTGCAGACACATAGAAAGTGTGTCAATTGGTAACAAGTGTTGTGAAGAGGAATGAAGCAGGGGTAAAAAATCTGTACAATATGGCTCGTACAGTTAGGGCAGAATCAGCCACAGGGAGATGGCAGGAAGGGAGGGGTAGAGCCACTGGGGCAGGTCTAACTATTCTTAGAGTTTTCAAGTTCGAGGAAGCCACTGAAATCCTGTCATCGGACACTGTTAATCCCTATTGATGTGATTTCTCAGTAACCAGAGCAGCTATATTCTAGTGAAGTTGGCCATATCATTTGTCCTTCTCTTTCTTAAAATAGGTATAAAAATATTAGGCAAGACAGGTCCCAGAGACAGAGGAGGACCCTTAATAAATTTATGTTTAGCTTCGTGTGGTTGGATCTGCTAGACGTGATCCCTGGAGAGTACGAGAGAGCCCTAAGGGAAAGTACTTCTGCCTTAAAAATAAAATGGCTCAGAATGTAAAAGGTTCTTTTACAGGCACATGGCGGTGCGTTAAACCCCACCTACTTCTATGTACTAACATTAAGAATAAGTATTATCAGTAGCGGGACTAAAAATATATATATAAATGTGTCACTGAATCTCTCGTGGCAATGAACTGTTTTCACATTCTTTTAAACTTTGGTTTATTTCCCCAGCTGGGTTGTGGCTACTTTGAATCCATTGTCTTCTGGTTGGAAGCTTTCTAGCGGTGCCTGTGGGTTCCCATCACCCCCTGAGCTGCTTTGGCACCTAGAGGCCAGGGCTCCTGACCAAGCCCTGCCAGCTCTCTCCCTTATGAGAGAGGCGACTTTCATCTCCTGCATTCGGCTCTGATTACTTACCCAGGAAGTGCAGACTGCTGCTCAAGGCTTTCTGCCCTCTCGCTGAGATTCCAAAAAATCTCTTTAGTTATATGACTGGTCCCTTTCTAACCCTGAGCAGATAAGACGGTACATAAATAACATTATGTTTCTTTTCCTCAGTGATTCTTTCTTGCGTTTCCTCCAATCAGGATAGGGTCAGCTATATGGCTTCAGAGTTGTCCACCCCTCCTCTTTTGAAAGTTACCTCTGGTTGCTTAAAAACAAACAAAAAAGCAATTAACTTTTTCTATACCTCCTCTCTGCCCCAAAAGAGCAAGGCTATTAATTTTGCTTCTCCACCTAATTTTCCTTAAAACCGGGTATGTAAAGGGTTAAAAAAAGGCAACAAAAAACTCCAAGTCCAGCATAGCAGATCAGTTTACAGACACTTGTATACTGGTTTCCTCATATAAACACTCTACCCCTGCGCCATGCCTCCAAGATTCTACTGTTAGAGATTATTTTGTTTAGCTTTTAGGGCTTTTTAAAAAGATGCATATGCCCTCTGGAAGACTGTTCATCAGCTGTTAGCATCTTGTGAATTAGATAATCAGATCACTGAAGCAGACAATTTTGATTTTCAGCAGGGTGCTAATAAGGGCATGTTCCTGGGACCGATGTGAGCAACCTGAAGGTCCCAAATGCCTTAGTTGGAGAGCTTTAGGGAAGGTGAGAGAAATGAGGAAAAGGTGAAATGCTTTACAGCAAAGTAGAGGGAGGGGAAATAGGAAGAAAGCGTCAGAGGGAAAAGACAAGGCAGCAGTCTTCGGGGGGGCCCTGCCTTTTGCTCCTCCTGCCCATTTGCCCTGAGCCATCGGATCCTGTCTGAAAGCACTCGTGGTCAGGTCTGGGCCGACGAGGCTCCGAGCTCCAGCCTTGGTGTCTCTCACAAGCCCTTGGCCTCCTCACCAACTGCCTGCTAGACGCTGACCCACCTGATGTCCCCCCTTCCCTGGCCACAGCCACCCGTGTCTTCTCCGGTTCGGTGGAGGGTGTTGCTGGCCTTCCGTCATTGTACCTGAAAGCCTGTGGTCCCACGTGGTACCATCCACCTCTCCCCCCACCCCCCACAGAGCCCCTCCAGTCCTGCCGATTCTGCCCCTCCCTCTCCCATCCGGATAGCATCCCTCACTGCAGGCATTTGCCCTCCAACCTGGGGCGATCCACTCACTCATCTCTGCCTTAAATCTCCGTGTCCAGTCCTGCGTGCCACCTCCAGGTTGACGGTCACTGTCACCCACTGCTCACGGCTCCCAGAGCTCCCTGGTAATGCAGGCAAAACCTAAACTTGTCGGCCTGTTGCTTAAAGCTGTCCTCAGTCTGGCCCAGCCTGGTCCCCTGTGTCTTTCCCTCAAGGGAGTTGAAGAGAGAGGATGTCGAGGGCCGAGGTATCCCTTAACCCCCACCCCAGCCCCCTGGGAGGGAACCATGACCGTCTTCATTTTTCATGTGAGGAGACTTGGCTTTAGGTGAGGTAACTTATTCAAGGTCAAACAGTCGAAAGTGGGGAGAGCTGGGACGTCAGCCTAAGCCTGTCTGACCTGTGAGCCCAAATTCTTAACCACTGTGCCCGGGTGCCTCGAAGACTCAAAGTGCGGTCCCTGGTCCAGCAGCACCGGGGAGCCGTGTGGTGATGCAGGCTTTCAAGCTCTGGCCCTGGGGGCTCAACCAGGATCTGCACGTCTGTAAGTTCCCCACTGGCGTGCACTTCACAGTTGGAGATTTTAGGGAAGAAAAAAAAGCGTTCCTTACCCTCTGAGGCCTGGGTCTGAAAATTAAACTGACAAAGACAGGGGCACTTGGGTGGCTCAGTTGGTTAGGCATCCGACTCTTGATTTCGGCTCAGGTCGTGATCTCACGGTTTCGTGAGTTCAAGCCCCGTGTGGGGCTCTGCTTGGGATTCTTCTCTCTCCTCCCAGTTTCTGTCTGCCTCTCCCCCACTCATGCTGTCTCTGTCTCTCTCAAAATAAATAAATAAATAAACAAAAATAAACTGACAAAGATTAGCGGGACAAAAGCGCATACATTTGAAATTTTACACGGACGTGGGGGCCTTCACTAGAGAATGCGACCCCAAGATCTGAGAAGAGCAGGAGGCTTTCATACCTTTTAGGCAAAAAAAAAAAAAAAAAAAAAAAAATCAAACCCAAGAAATTTGTGGAAGAATTGACAAGACAAACAGGTTGGGGCTGAAAGTGATGAAAATGGTAAATGGTGAAGAAGTAACTAGGGAGATATGGGTTAGCTTAACAAAGTTTGTTTGCAGATTCCTCTGGTGCCTTCTCTGCCTGCAAAAGGAGATTCTCCTGCCTTTATGCAGAAAAGGGGGAGTTTTTTTCTACATTTATTGCTTCTTGATTACCTTCAGGTCAAAATACGTTTTATGTCAAAGAGGCATATTTGGGGGTGACGTATTGTGCTTTCCTCCGGGGCACAATGCCTTGGTGGTTCTTCTCTTTCCGTCTAAGCCTCTGGCTCTCCCAGCTCCGTGGCAGTGCTAACCCATCCCCTCCCTGGTATGGTAGTTAAGAACATCGTGGCCTCTGGAAGTAGATTTTGGGGGTTCAAATCCTGGGCTGCCACTTACCAGCTGTGTCGCTCTAGGCAAGTAACTTATCCCTTTGCTGCCTCAGTTTCCACATCTGTAAAATGGGGATAAAATAGTGCCATCTATGGGTTGTTGTAAAGATTTAAGGAGCTAACGCTTGTAAAGTGTTTTAGCACACTGCGCCTGACATGTGAGGAATAAAGCACCCACTGTGTGTTTCACCCCACATCTTGCTTGTCCCTCTTTTGAGAAGCCCTTCCCCTGACCGTCAAAGCTCTAGGTGATCTCACCTTTTCTAGATTCTGTGGCAAATTCCCTAAGAATTGTATCTTAGGGAAAATCTTTTCCTCTTATTATATTGATGAGGAAACAGTCTCACAGATAAAACGGCAGAATCAGGACTTGAACCCAGTACTTTTCAAATCTAAAATTAACTCTGTTTCCAATGTACTACGTTAATACACTTTCTACCCCATTGTGGTATGCCGTGCATGTGCCTTGGAAAAAGAATGTTAAAAGTATTCATCAAGGTGATATTTGTAATTGCAAAAAAAAAAAAAAAATGAGAGGTTGGCTTGAACATATCTCCACAGATTCCTTTACTTTATGACTTTCCAGAGGCTGTAACAGGCTGATTTGCACTGTGAATCTGGAATAGGGAGATTTGGTATGCACACTTTCACATTTCATATATTTGCTCAGTTTCATATATTTATTTGTCCTTACACCCTTTTTCTGGGGGATTCTTGCTAGCGTCTCACAACCAGTGTGTCACAGAACATGGTTTGGGGAAGGCAGCCCTGTTCTCCCTCCACCCCATGTGCTTGTCAGTTCACTGAAGTCTGTCTACCTTCACTTCCACCAGAGTGATGCCGGCAGGTTGGGTGTGAGGACCGAGGGGGAGGTCCCGCAGGACCAGGCAAGAGGGTCCTTGGCTTCACGCTGATGAGCCAGCAGGAGGCGAAAACAGGCATCTTTATTGAAGATGTAGAGAGAGCAGGTATAGACGGACCATCTGTGAGAGTCGGAAAGAAAAGGGGCCTGAGTCTCGTCTCTCTTTGGGGTCCGGGGGTTTTTACTGAGGGCAATGGTCTGGTGTATGTGTCCTCTCAGGCATCCAGGAACCAGTTAGAACGAAGATGAGAATCCAGGTGTCATTCCTTAGAGCGGGGTGGGGGGGGGGGAGCCTTGGCATCGAGATATCCAGCACCTGTGTTCTAGAACACGCACATATGATGGCTTCCTCGGTCACCTGGTCCTTCCTTAGATGTTATCTATTCCAGAGAAATCATTAACTCTTTGCAGCACAAGAAAGACATTACCTTTGCCTTACAAGGCATGTGTGGAGTAGGGTACGATGCAGGTCCTAGCAAGACTAGAAGCCCAAAAAGAAGCCAAGCAAAACCCCAGCCTTTTCTCTCACTTCCCTTCTGTCTTCCTGTCTCAATGCATGACAGTGGCTGTGCTAGTGACAGACCTTCTGAGGCCCAGTCCTGTGGATTCTCTCCAGTGACCCCCTTGCTTGATGTCAGCTGCACCCGACTCTGCTCTGTCGCGTGAGCCTCTGGCATGTCACATCTGCATTGGGGTTTGCAGAGTTAGTGCTGAGGCAAGAAGGTTCTCGGGGACGCTGGCTTTGGGAGGGTGCTGGCAGTCACTAGAGGTGGAGGTCAAGTTACTGTGACTGGCAAATACATAGAGCTGCCTTGGGCAGGTGGTACACGTTTCAGACCCACAGGTCAGTGCGGTTTGCTCTGAAGGAACGTGCCTCGAGTCTCACTTCTCAGGCCTTTGGATGTCCGCTGGCCTTGGTCGCTGTTGCTGAGCAAGTGCTCAGTGGGGAAAGCGTGGCGGAAAGCCCCGCTCAGCAAGGGCTCAGTGGTTCTAGGCCTGGGGATGCAGAGGGAAGGACCCTACTGGTGAGCCTGCTGTAAGGGCTTGCAGCCATCAACTCACAACAGCCTTTTGACATTCTCGCCCAGTGTCCTTCCTTGCTCAGGGTCACACATCTGGGAAGCGGCAGGCAGTGCTGGGATTTAACTGGAAAAGCCATGCTGTTGACCACTTTGCCTCTTACGCTGTCAAGGAGTCTGAGGAGGTTGGAAAGAAAAAACAGACTAGGAAGAAGCACTAGGGCGCAAGTCAGGAAGCATCCCCGGAGCAAAAGCGGCTTTGCTGATAAGGGGGTATCTGCTCTCCTCTCTTGTTCTCCAGGCCTCCTTACCTCTCCCTGTCTGGTGGGAAAGTGCCCTGGGGCCTTGAATATGACTGGCTCCCAGCGGGGCCCTATCCTGCTGGCTCCTCCAGGCCTTTGTGCATTCCAGGGAGAGGCCCATCAGAGAAGGAGGCACTGATGCATCCTGAGGTGCACCCCTTCTAGAACACAAAAGAGCAGGAGATCAGCAGGCTGCCTGGTTTCTACTGGGAAGAAACTGAGCCAGCGGGCCTGGCCATGCTGCTGTAGTCAAGACCCCCAAACCCCCTTGGTGCCCCTGCACAGAGGTCTCTACCCTGAGTACCCAAAATGGGTATTTTCTCGACAAGTCAGAGTTTCTAACAACCGTGAGCTTGGCCTCTGTCCTGTGCAGGCCCTGCCTCATCGGTCTTCCAAAAATGTTTGGGGAAGGGACTGACACTGGGGCTTTTCAGTTCTAAGTTCTCTGTGTTGCTATTTTCCCACTCCCTTAAGACACAAAGGGCCCGTGTTCCTGTGTTCCCAGTTTGGGGGGTTTGGGGACGGTGAGGAAGGAGGCTGCCCAGAGAGCAGAGGGCACATCCTGGGGGCATCTTAGGAAGAAGCCTGCTGACAGCTGCACCTGGCAGAGGGCAGGGTGGCCTAAGGGGGGAAGGAGGACGGATTTAAATCCCGGGCTTGGAAGCTCAAGATGGAGAACACCACCCCCGGAGCTGCTCCGTCGTGAGAACTGGCCCTGGATGCCAGCCAGCCAGACCCCTAACGCCTCCTCCCAGGCGTGGGCAGAGAGGGGATGAGGAGATGCCAGGCCAGCCCAGTGAGCCTGACCGGGGAGGGCCTGGCTCTGCAGCCGTGGACCAGTTCTGCTGTCCTCCTGTCCCCTAGCAGGTGGGAGGCGGGGGCACACAGCTACCCGTGGAGTGGGCGAGGGGTGTCATGAATCAGTCCTTCTACAGGGTGCCCCTTGGCGTCTCCAAGATAGCACCCATTCCCTTGTATCCCAGTCACCCCTATGGCCCAAATCTCTGCTCCTTCCTCCTCCTGGCACGGCCGCCCTGCACCCCCTCCCAATCAAAATTCCCAGAGAGCCTCTTTTCTTCATAGCTGTAAAGCTCTTTGTGTGATTAAAGTAATTCCCACTAAAGTAAGTCATTCTTTTCTGAATGACCCATAGGCTTGATCCTTCCAGGGTTCATTTGCATTTCAACTGGAGAGTTTGTACAAGCAGAATTAAGCATTAATTAGTAGAATGAGGGAGCAATTATTTTTTGGGGGGGGTGGTGGTGGACTTTCCCCGGCCCTTCCCTTCCCTCCGCTCCGCTCCTCCCCAGAGTGCCCACTCCCCCCACCGGGCAGTGAGGGTTGCGGCTGGGATGCCGAAGGAGAGATCCCTGCAGCCAGAGGAAGGCTAGACAGCATCGGTTCCCAGATGGTTCAATTTCCTTTTCATTGAAAACATTTTATGACCTTAAAAGAGTCAGTTTTTCATTTTCCCAAGGTTTGTTCTATTATTGCTGATTTCCTAACACCATCATTTGACAGCAGCAAACGACAAAGAAGTCATATCAAACAGTCTTCTAAATGGAATAGATTCAGCTTTCTAAAAATGCACCACATTGTTCTTAGTCTCTCGTTTAGCCACAGACTGGTGGACTCTTCATGGGGTGGGGGGCCAGCCTGCAGGACCACCACCCGGCCGGCCCCTGAGGCCCCGCCCCCCGAAACACCATGGTTTTCAAACACTACCGCACACTGCATTAAAGATGCATTTTCAAATGTTAATAATTAATGGTAATGTTAATTTATCATAGTTTCATCTAACATTCTGTAATGGAAATGGCCCCAGGGGACAGGATAGTAGAGGGGATTGAGGAGCAGAGAATAAAAGAAGTAGGGAGTCCATGAGGGGCATTGGGAGGAACGAATTCCACCTTCCCAGGACACCGGCGAGATTCTTGGGCTGCGGGAGGAGGTTTATAGTCCTGCCCGAGAGAGGGAAAGAGAGAGAGAGAGTCCACATGTGCACGCCTGCCTGCATGTCAGGGAACCGGGGAAATATATGTAGGGTAGCACCTGACCTTTGGGGAAGCTCCCACCCCTCCAAATGCTCCTCCACGGCCTGGCTTCGTGAACAAGAGCTGGTGTGCTAGCATCACGCTCCCATATGCCACTGTCCTTGACCCCCAAGCAAAAGACACGAAGCGGAAAGGGCAAAGGTTTGGAATGTGTGCCAGTCGTGGGAGACGCTCAGTGCAGGGGCCCTGGCACTCTGGGGGAGGGACCTTTCTGTTTTCCACCTGGGTTTGGCTCCTTACGAGCTGCCTTGGCCTGGTCGCCAGGTCCCCTCAGCCTGCCTGGGAGGCTCCGCTCATGGGTGTTTCTTGCCATTACAGGTGTGTGTGGCTGCTGCGGTGCTCTACGCCCCAGGTACAAAAGGCTGGTTGACAACATCTTCCCTGAGGATCCCGAGGTGGGTCCCACCTCCACCTGGCTTCACCCCGCGCTGTCTCACCCCATCCAGGGCTGCGAGGGGGAGGCGGGTCTCCCGGGCCTCCTGCCGCTGGGCCTGTTCAGACCCTGGTCAGTGGGGAGAGGCGGCCGGGGGCCTGCAAGCAGAGGAGGTCTGGATCTTTCTGAAGTCAGGATCTGCAGAGGGCTCTGGAAGCTTGTTTTGGCACGCTTTGGGCCTTTGCTATACAATTGAGACGTCTTTCCCACCCATGTCTATCTGAGTGATGGTTCCTTGAACTGCTAACTCCCTTGATGGTTCTATGTCCCTGCCATTTAGCGTGAGTACTTCCATTCTCGGGTTTTGGCTCAGGAGCCCATGTCTTCTCTGCAGCTCCCTCTGGTACCTGTCAGGTGGTTTGGGTGTATGCACGCCGGGGGCCTGGCTTACTGGCTTCCAAGCTGCCACTCCCCACTCAGGCTGCATTACGGGTCGTGTGGTTTTGGAAATGTCAGGATGTGACATATTCTCGACTTGCTCTCTGGAAATCAATGACAGCTTCTTGATAGACAGTTGAAGGGTCACATTTCCAGCATCCTCTGGAGAATTCCCTAATTGCTGCTAAGCTGCCCCCTCTTCCCATTCATGCCTTGGTGCTGGATATCCAGCATATTTTAATTCTGAGTTGCTTTCAATGAAGCCTTATTATTCATACACACATGCATATTTATACATTCATGTATATATATACACATGCACACACATACACATACATATGTACACTTATACCACTATTCTCATTTATAGCTGGCATATTGTGGGCTAAGTTGTGCGTTCCTGGAAGGCAGGACCCATGCCTTGATCGTCCCTGTATCCCTGAAACCCACATGGGGGGTTTGTCACATACATAATGGCACTCTGCTAAATGATGATTAAGTTGGCATATTATTTACTTTTAGACTTGAGCCCTTCTAGCCATGGAATGGCCACAGTGACACATGAGGGCCTGTGTTTTGCAGGATGGCTTGGTGAAGACCAACATGGAGAAGCTGACCTTCTACGCCCTTTCAGCTCCAGAAAAACTGGATCGAATTGGCGCCTACCTCTCCGAGAGGCTCATCCGTGATGTGGGTCGTCATCGATATGGGTAAGAAGTGTGAGAAAGTGAGACAGATACTTTCAGAAGTGGTATTACGTTTTTAAGGCAAAACACAGGGTCCTTTTATGAAAATGACGGTAGACTGGGTTATTGAACAGACTGAGAAAAAGGGGCCTGGGACTGAGGGATGGGCTGCATGGGTTCTTCCAATGGCAGGGTAAAATCTGATGCTGTTGCCAAGATGCGGGAAGAAGGAGATGTAGACTTCCTAGGAGCACCTCTTTTAACATCCATGTACCCCTTGGGTCTCCATCTAGAAGCCCTCACGTGCAGTCTGGGACCTTGAAAAGTTAGTCTAGTCCAGAAAGTGCCATTAGTCTCATTCAACCGATCAACCTACTGTCTTAAAAACCATCTATGGATGAGCCCTGTTGTATGGAAACCAATTTGACAATAAATTTCATATTAAAAAAAATAAGCATTTGTAAAGAAAGAAAGAAAGAAAGAAAGAAAGAAAGGCCATTTACATTCTAGTGAAAAGGCAAGGTTAGGGGTAACTTGTCCATTAAAAATACACTTAAATGAAATATTTATCAATCTTCTGAGAGGGAAGACTTGCTATGTTTAAAAGAGAGAAGAAATCTTAAATGCAAATGATCAATGGATTTAACTGTTTAAAAATTTAAATATTTTGATGTCAGCAAAGAAACCATCGAAATTTAAAAGACAAACAACAAAAAGATGTGTTTTGAAAGAGGTGGGGAAGCTGAGAGGCTCAAAAATGTGAAGCAAGGGCCCCCAAAAACCAACCCACAGAAGAGGAAATAGGAATAATAATATTCAATAAATTTATAATCAAAGATGTGCCTTGAAATACTAAGATACCATTTTCACTTATAAACTGACAAAAAAGTATTTCCAGTATTAACCAAGGAATGGCGACATGAGACGCACTTTCATACTTTTCTAGAATGAGTGTGAATTGATTGAAACTCTTTAGAAGGTAGTTTTGAAATATAAGTCAAATCTTCAAGAACATTTATGCCCTTTGATCCAGTAAATTCGTTTTCTATTCATCTATCCCAAGAAATCAATCTTAAGTTATAAACTAGCTTTACACAGAGAGAGATTCATTATGGTGTTTTTTACAAGAAAGAAATAGTGGAAATTAATGTCCAATAAGAGGAAAATAGTTTAGTAAATGATGATGTTTATCATTTGGTGAAATATTATCTATCCAACAAAAATGATGTTTATAAACATGTTTTCCATATAGTAATGAAAATGCCATAAGTACATGAAAAATAGAATACATAATTATGTATACAGTGCTTTATAATCAATTTAAAAAATAAACAACAACAAATCTCAATGCCTAGAAAATATAGTAAAAACAAATATGCCATAAAAGTGAAGAGTGTTCATTTTTTGAGCAGTGTGGCTGGGTGTGTGTGTGTGTGTGTGTGCACGCGCACTTTGTTTTGTTTTCTATCTACCCTTTTTGTGTGTTTCCTAAATGTTCTCTGTTGAGCATGTGTTACTTTCCAATGAAAAAAGTGAACAGTAGGACCTGCCCTTCCCACACCACAGTTTAGAGCAAAGCTGAATGTAAGAGAACCCAAAGATGTCCCTGGTGATGGGGCGAGGGATGGGGTAGATCCACGGGGTACCTGGGTGGCTCAGTTGGTTAAGCATCCAACTTTGGCTCAGATCATGATCTCGAGGTTCATGAGTTCGAGCCCCACACCGGGCTCTGTGCTGACAACTCAGAGCCTGGAGCCTACTTCGGATTCTGTGTCTCCCTCTCTCTCTGCCCCTCCCCCACTTGCGCGCGCGCGCGCGCGCGCGCTCTCTCTCTCTCTCAGGCATAAATAAGCATAAAAAAAAAAAAAAAAAAAAGGATGGGGTAGATCCAGAGCAGCTGTTCCTAAGTTCCATTGCTTCTATTCTCCACAAAGTCCATCCTGTACTTTCCTCTGCTTCTACCTTTCTTCTGTTGCAGACTCCAGATTACGGATGGCAGCATTAGAAATTGCCTCCCTGCCCCGTCTTTCCTGTTCTGGTCCTTCCAGTCGAGAACTGCTAGCTCTGATCTCCAAAACACAGACCTGAAGCTATCCTTTCCTGGCTCCTTTAGAATAAAATCCAAGCTCCTCAGCTTGACCTCTGGAGGCTTCTAAACCTGCCCCTAACTCGCCACTCGCCAGCCATGCTCACCACACCTGCCCTGCCTGCTCTAGACCCACTCCACGTGGACTGGCTGACACGCCTCCCTGGGTCTCTGGGCCTCACACCTCTGGGTGCAGCGCTGTCTCCCCTCGACCCCCGTCATGGGCCCCCACCGCTACCCATCAGCCCTACCACCTGCCAAGGCCCCTTCTTCCTGGTGAAGCGGAGCAAGAGCTGGAGTAAAAAGGTTTACATTGTGCTTATAGGGTGTAGACGTCCCACCTCTGCAGGACCCACCAACAAATCTGAAAGCAAGCTATCCCGAGGATAAAAGCAAGACCAAAAACAGTACATCCCTATCATCATTTTATAAAATAAAAGTAGGCTACATGCTCAATAAAAAGGGCACAAATACACTGTACATGCTGATTATATAAATCGCCTTGACATATTATAAAGCATATTCAGGCAAGTAAAAATGACTTTATCCTAGACTGAATCTAAAACTAATATGCTAGCAATAACATTAAGCATTTAATACTAATTTTATCTGCCCTCTCTACAGTGACGGTTCTCTTGGTAAAAATGTGCTGTAGCCCGCACAGCCACTTAGAATCATTCCACTTCCCTCAGAACTACAATTCAAAATTGGTATCATTCTGTTAAAAATAGGCATTGCAGCATCTAAGTAAAGCCTTGAACGCCTCGTTGGAAGCTTTAATCATAAACATTTGGAGAAGAATCTGTTAGATCTGATCTCCTATTCTCTCTCCTTGCCCGCCCCGTCTTTCCCTACCCAGTGCCGCACTCATCATTATTCTCTTCCTTGTCATTAGTATCTTCCTGATGGCAGCTTTGGAAGGACAAAATATTCACATGCAGACAGTCTGAGGGGTTGTGTCTCCCTGTCATCATGCACGTGTCTGTGTTTGCTGTTTGATTTTACGGACGTGAACCTTGGGTGTTCGACCCAAGTCACAGAACCATCTTCTACCCCACGGCCTCCCCGCTTTATCACCCTGCTCCAGTTGTGTGTGAACTCTGCCTTAATATGCGTTTAGCATCAGGGGTGATAACGAAATGTGGGCAGAGAGGGAATAAGGTGTGAATTCTAAGGTGCTGCTCACTGACGTGAACGATGATGGGCAGAGATGTCTGCCTTTCCTCTCAGACCACACCTGGTTCCCAAGCTCTGTGTACCTACTGCTTCTTGGTTGAGCACAAGGTGTTCATGCAGAATGAGCTGCCCCTTCTGGAATTCATTAGGAGATACTTCTTGCCTCATTCCCTGTATATTTTCCTCAGGTGTTGTAACTCACCTCCTGCCATGGGCCTTGCCCCGGAGTTCCTGTTATTATAACCCCCAAGTGTCCTTTCTTGGTGTTGGTTGCTGTCCATGAACCCAGTTCTAGCCCAGACTCCTTGGGCTCTGCTTTACTCGCCTGCCTTACTCACCTGACAGCTCTGAAGCCCTCCCAGTACATCCAGAACCCTTGCTGCTGTTGTCTGTACCTCGGGCTCCTGCAGCGGGCTAGTCTTCACCAGCACCTTTCTGCCTTGACCCACTCCTAGTACTCAGACCGGTTCAGTTTCCTGGACCTATTACTTCCCTGGATTCCTTCCAGGACACTGAGTCCAGATCACCCAGGCTGACTGGCCCTGGTCCTGTTGAGCAGACATCACCCTGAGAAGGCCATACTTTATTCTCTTGGAGACTATAGGCCCAGCTACAGGAGATTCCTAGGGAGGTTAAGGTAAGGTAGGACCAATGCAGAGAGCCTTGGACTAGGAGGTTCCAAGGTCCCTTTGCCTTCTAATCTTCTAAGATGCTTTGAAAAGCTCAAGTTCATCGTTATAATCCTTCCATCCTTAGTATGGGGGCCCAAGATGGGGAACAAAGAATAGTGTATTCAAAGAACTAGGCCTTAAACTTCTTGACTTTTCAGTTTCTCTTCTACCATTAATTTCCAGTTTCCATCAAAATCTCCACTCCTGGTTAGTAGCCAATTTTTTTTTAATTTATATTTTTTAATCCATTCATTCATTCATTTTGCTAGCAAAGGATGGCTTTTCCTTTTTAGGATTTTCTGGGAATTTTTTTTTTTATAGGAAAAGGAAAAGCAGCAATCTAAACTCAGGAATTTGGGAAGTCTTCTAGTTTCTTCTCTTGCCAAACCCCACTCCACCCCTTCCTTTCCCTCATTTGAACTCTGTGAGCTAATGGTGAAGCCTTTCCTACTTAGGATGCTGGGATGATTCATAGGAGAATAGAGTTCTACACTGCTTGCCCCCGTTTTCCCACCTGCCATGTTTGGTTGCTCAAATGTGGCCAGGTTTGTCTGCAAGGAAAGCCTGTTTCTTTTGGAAGGGCCCCAGCCAGGCTGCTTCGCTGACCAGGACAGCCAACCTGAAACATGCCAGGACTTCTGCAAGGCATGGCAGCTTTCCTGGACTGTGACTACGATGGCCTCTAAAGAGCCAGGAATGGCCAGCACTGCCCCCCACCCCCGTGCCCAGCAGGACATGGTGGTTCTGATTCACCCGAAGGAGCTCAAAGACCCAATGCCGGCTTTGTCTTTGAAAGACATCCTGTAAATAAGAGCATGGCCTGATCCATTTGTAAACGTGCCCAGAGATAACTATGTAATAGCATTTAATGATATTAAGTAATAATTTAATAAGAGTGGACTCAATTCACCTAACATTTTAAAAAAGTGGACAGGATAATGTCAGAGAGGCTGTTTTTCTTATGATTGCTCAACATAGAAGTTAGCTCAGAGGTACCTAAGAAATGGTATCTGATGTCTTTAAAAAAATTAGGAGACACCATGACTGCTGTTACTTTATATATTTGGATTTGCAAAGCTGGCTCGCGCACCGTGAGGCAGTTTGGACACACAATGTCTGAAACTGAACGACTGCCAGGAGAAGCATTGTGCGCCTTGTGTCCTGTCCTCCTGGCACATCCAGAATTCACCTTGTCGTCATGCTTCCTGTGCTTTCTTTTTATTTAACCAAACTTTGTTTTAAAAAGAAGACAAATGGGGAAAGGAAGGAAAAATAAAATAAAAACAGAGAGTGAGGCAAACCAAAAGAGACTCTTTTTAAAATATTTTTTTAATGTTTTTTATTTATTTTTGAGAGAGACAGAGACAGAGTATGAGCAGGCAAGGGGCAGAGAGAGAGGCAGACACAGAATCCAAAGGAGGCTCCTGGCTCTGAGCTGTCAGCACAGAGCCCGACGCAGGGCTCCAACCCACAAACCTCGAGATCGTGACCTGAGCCAAAGACAGACGCCCAACAAACTGAGCCACCCAGGCACCCCTTAATGGGAACATTTTAATCATGTGGCCTGACCTAGCAGCAGAAGGGGCTGGGAGGTGGTCTTGATGAACAGCACGAGCTCAGTTAAAATTCTAAATTACTAGGGAAAAAGAGGAGAAAGAGATTCCGGGGAAACTCACAGCATTCTGCCTCAGATACCTAACTCCCTAAAGAAAACCACAAAGATTTGAACTGGAATAATTTTGGACAGATTTGCAGCAGCTTCCTCAATAGAATTCAGATGATAACCTATTCCAATAAATGTCTACTCTGTTTTCTTTAGTATGATACAAGGGCCTTGCAAGTGGGGCATGCACCCCTTCATGCTGTGTCTTACCTGACCATAGGCTCCTGTCGCCACTGTGGAACAAATGTTGGGTTTGGGTTCAGACGTGCCCTCCTAATTCTCAGCAGGAATTTGATTCGTGGCACTTTTCTGGGGATTCAAGAGAGGGGTTGAAGAAGACAACCACCAGGATAATCAGGGGTTGTCCTGCGAAGGCTAGTTTGGAGAGGATTGGGTATTTTGAGCATAGAGAAGAGCAAGAAACAGGAGATTGCTGCATTCAGGTGGTTGAAGGGCTTAGCCCTCTTTTTTAACTGCTCCCAAAAGTAGAATTATAAATACAGGATAAAGGTATTAAGGTTTAGCTTGAAATATAAAGAAGTTTTAATTTAGTTGTCAAAAAACAGGATGGACTGACTTACTAGTAAGCCCATTCACCGTTAGATGGTGAGTATTTCTGGTTTCAGAAGATGTTCACTCAGGTTTTAGACTTTAGAAGAATTAAGTAGTTAGGGCCTTGGAGTTGGCATAGAACATCGTCTTCATTAGGTACAGTATGCATTACCTAAATATGGTAATACCATGAACCATATTGTGTGACAACCCTAGGACTTCTGAGGTCTTTAAACACAATACGTGCAGATTTTATATTCCTTAACCTTTGCAGTTGACTGGTCCTCAGGCCCATCTCAGATTCTTCATAAACATTCTTCCGAAAGTTCTTCTCTTCCTCCCACTAGAGCTATCCCTCTCCTTCTTTGGAACCCTTGTGAGATGTCCTGCATGGTTTTCTTGTAGCGTTTCTTTTTAGAGGAGGTATCTGTGTGTTTATCTTGTCCATCCAACTCCAGGCCCCGTAAGTTGAAGGACTTCCTCCTTACACCCCTGCACTGACTAAGACAGAGCTTTTCTCCCGCGGGTGCTCAACAAACACTTCCTGACCTTGGATCAAATGATTCTCTGATCTCATTGGGTTTGGGTTCAGAATTTGCTCTTCTGAGCATCAATCCTTTCTGGTTGTATCTACTCACGAACTGGTACACCTCACCTGTCCTCGTGTTCTTCATCTGTGGAGGGAGGGGCTGGGGGGCTGGTATCTGGGCTCCCTTCTGGCTCCGTTTCCTTCTGACTCTTGTGCTGGGCTGGAGTGGGCACTGGTTGGAATGGCTGTGCAGATGCTGGCCACCTACGGAAGAGCCTCATTCCCCAGATGCTGCCCAGGTGGCCACTATGCTGCCATCTAGATTGTCCCAGTCACGTGGTGAGGGTGGAATGGGTGTGAGGCCAAGTGACGGTGTTGCTTTCCCCAGGTACGTGTGCATCGCCATGGAGGCACTGGACCAGCTGCTCATGGCCTGCCACTGCCAGAGCATCAACCTCTTCGTGGAGAGTTTCCTTAAGATGGTGGCCAAGCTGCTGGAGTCGGAGAAGCCCAACCTGCAGATCCTCGGCACCAACTCGGTAAGGAGCTGCCCAGGCGCTCTGGAGTGGGGAGTGGGGAGCATGACGGTGGGGCACGGAGGACGTCTGGGTCAGCATTGTTATCATCCAGTCCCGTTTGGTTTCCGATCGTAAGTACAACTCACCTCTTATCTTAGTGTCTGTCCCTCTGAATAAAGGGACTTGTCTGAATAAAGGAGCATTTGGGGGTTTTCTTTTATTTAAACAAATATATGAGAAATAAAGTAAATTTTAAAAATAAAATTCACCATAGTAAAGCATATGATTCAATGGTTTTTAATACGTTCACAAGGTTTTGCAACTATCACCATCTACTATATTTATCTTTAGATCTGTGATCTTGAAGCTTTTTTTCTAGTAATAGATTTTTCCCTTAAATAATTTTAAGTGGAGCCCCAGTAGATATAAAAATAGATGGAAAAGGAGTTATTCCTTTGAGGGCAGGGCATGCCCTATGCTTGGCCCCTGACTCCATAGGGCATACTTTGAAAGCTGTCCAGCTTGTACTTCTTTCAAAGAAGCATAGCACAGAGGCATCAGTAAGTGGAAAGATCATGCAGAAACAGGAAACAGGGCTTCTGGCTTAGTTTTGCCCTTACCTGGCTGGGTAACTTTGACTGGGCTGTCTTTTATGGACCTGTCTTTTCATCCATATCGTGAGCTGATTGAACTTGGTCCGAACACAGTGATGCTGGTCTCCGTACAAGAGGCTGCTATCTTGATAGTTACGGCTTGGGGAGAGAAGGGCTATTAGATGTGTCAAGAACTCCCTGCTTCATATTTGTCTATATATACTTGAATATCCTGGTGGCTTTCTTCAATGTCTTGCCCTCTGCCTTATTCCTCCCCCTTCAGGGCATACTTTCAGCTCCAGGTCTATAGGCAGCTTGGTGTTAAAAGCCCTGATAGGCACCTATTTTACAGACATCACAAAAGAAAAGCTAAAGGTTCGCTCTTAGCATTCCCAGCCTGACATTTCTGAATTTTTATTGCACGGATCACAACTGCTTTCCCGTTCTACCTAAGTTGATTTACCCAGAAGAAGATAGTCTTTAAATTTTAATTTTAAGGAGCAAAAGTGGCAACTATTCCCTTCTCTTTCCTCTCTCTGTGAGCCAGCTGCCTTTGACAAATTTCATATACGGTAGCTGAGGGTGAAGTCTTTTGTCAAGTTGCCCTGGCAACAGCTTCAGATACTGTTTCGTTTGCCCTGTTAAGATAACTCTAGTCTAGGAGAGAACATCTGAATGGAAAATAAACCAGTCATCAGGCATCCAGAGGGCCTCTCCCCATGGGGGACCACAGAAACAGGTGGCTGCCAGGGCTACCTTTCCCCATAGCAAGCCCTGGCCCAGGGTAGGCGATTGGTTAGTTCCTGCCTTGTAAATTCCCAGATTCCCATCACAGCCCATCAGTGCATCAGCAACAGATGAGAGTCGGCTAATGATTCCTGTATTGCAGACAATGAAGGTTATATAAGGACAAGCAATTATGAGTAAATTAAGTCGAATAACTAGTAGATCCAGAGTCCAACTTTGGAAGCAGCTTTTGCTAGTGCTGTCCCTCATCCACGTGCTCTTGCCAGCTCTCAAAGCCCGGGGACGTCCACAAGGCTCCCTAAGAATCATGTTCTAATGCTCCTCATTGTCTTAGAACTGCCAACATGCTAATACTCGATGTAGTCCTAGAGAGTCTAGCCTAGGAGTTTCAACTGGTTTTCATGGGGGTTCGAGGCCTTGTGGGGGCAAAGGAGGACCTGGAAGGAGGACTAGAAAGATCCTATGTGGAGGTTTGCAACCTTTCATTTGGATGAAGGGTTTGGCTGCTAGGAAGTTAACAGAAAGACAAGGAAGGAGGGGGAAAGAGAATATAAGAGGAAAGGAAAAGGAAAAAAAAGACCCACCGAGCTCATTTAAAATCTTCATTTTGCTGGATTTCTCTGCTTGGAAAAAGAAGCCCCAAAAGTCGGATAGCTTGTCTGCTCGCACAGCTGAAGCGCTGGCTTTAGACGGTGATTTATTTAGCCCCGTGCCGTGTTCTGTCCCTAGAGTTCACTCCTGTCCCTAGAGCTCTGCTGTGCCACCAGCCTCCCTGTGGCCAGGCCAACTCCGTGACAGGTGGCCCACTGCCTTGTGGCTGAGAAGTTGAGAGAAACCTTCCCCCTGAGCCAGCTCTGCCTCCCTGTACCTTTTCCCTCAGAACTGGCTTTACTGCCTGAATCCACTCAACAAACCTCCACCTTCTGCAGAGCATCTCTTCAGAAACCCTAGACACTTCAAGGTCCCAAACCTGGCCAATGACAGAGTCTCCTGCAGAGTTTGGAAACCTACAGATTCTCAGGTTTCAACCAGACTCACTGACCAGCATCTCTGGAGGGAGCACGTGGTCACCTGGGAATCTGCATGTTTTCACCTCCCATGTGATGCTAGCAGTGGATTTGGGGACCACTGACACACTGTAGTCTTCAACCTGTACAGGGTTTCTCTCTCCCTCCCCACCTCCATTCCTTTCTTCATCCCTAATAGATGTTTATCTAGCTTGTAAGAATGACCTTGGGTTGACACTTGTCACAAAATCCAAATTTGCTAATACCGCTCCTGCACATTACATGCAGTAAAGTGTAATTTTTAAAAATCTTCCCTCAATGAGTATAGCTGAGTTTTGGAAGCTGATAAGTGACCAGGAAAGTCTGGAGAAGACAGGGAGCCAGGGCCAGCTAAGCTCGCTTTATTTGTTTGGGGATTTGCATTTGTGCCTCTGCCTCATTGCCCGTGGGGTCTAAATGTGTGTCTCAGGGACAGCACAGTGACCATGTGTCCTGACCTTTAAGATTAGTCACGAATGATGGGCACCTGGGTGGCTCAGTCGGTTAAGGGTCCGACTCTTGGTTTTGGCTCAGGTCATAATCTCATGGTTCTTGAGTTTAAGCCCCAAACTCTGCCCTGACAATGTGGAGCCTGTTTCAGATCCTCTGTCTTCCCCGTCCCCCACCTCTCTCTGCTCCTCTCCCCAAACAAAATAAACATTTTTTTAAAAAAGATCACTCACTAATGATAAACTGAAAATGTTAAATCTGAAAATGCCAAGTTCCCCTACATAACCAATCTACTCTATTAGCCTAATGTATACAAATAGTAAACTCTTATGACGATTCATGGATTACAGTTTGCACTTTTATCCCTGCCTCACAACATATAGAAAAATTAACTCAATATAGACCAAAGACCTAAATGTAAGAGCTGAAACTATAGAACTCTTAAAAGAAACTAGAGGATTATGTGTTCATGATCTTGGATTTGGCAATGGATTCTTAGGTGCAACATGAAAAGTAGAAACAACAAAAGAAAAATAGACAAATGGACTTCATCAAATTTAAACCTTTTGTGCATTCAAGGACATTACCAAGGAAGTGAAAAGACAACCACAGAATTGGAGACAATATCTACAACTCATGTATCTGATAAGTGTCCGGCAACCAGAATGTATGAAAAATACTTACAACTCAACAACAAAAAGACAACCCAATTAAAAAATGGTTAAAGGACTCAAATAGGCATTTCTCCAAAGATACACAAATGGCAAAGAAGCACATTAAAAGATGGTCAACATCACTAATCATTAGGGAAATACAAGTCAAAACCACAAGGAGATTCCACCCCACACTCACTAGGATGGCTATTAAAAAAAAAACAAACCTATAAATGACAAGTGTTGGCAAGAATGCATAGAAATTGAAACCCTCATATGTTGCTAGTGGAAACGTGAAATGGCGTCAGCCCTGTGGAAAACAGTTTAGTGGTTCTCCAGAAAGTTAAACATATAGAATTACCATATGACTGAGCAATTCTTCCTAGGTATATACCCCAAAGAGCTGAAAACAGATACTCAAACAAATACTTGCGCACAAATGTTCACAGAAGCATGATTCACGATAGCCAAAAGATGGAAACGACCCAAAAGATCACATAGTGTGTAATTTCTATGAGCTGTCCAGTCTAGGTAAGTGCATAGATACAGAAACCAGAATAGTGGTTGCCCAGGGCTGGGGAAGAGGGGCAGGAGAATGATTGCTTCGTGGGTACAGGGTTTCCTTTGGGGATGACGAGATGCTTTAGCTGCACAATATGAATGTATTCAATGCCACTGAATTGTGCACTGTAAGAGGGTTCACTTTATGTTTTGTAAATTTTACCTGAATTCTTTTTCTTAAAAAAATTTTTTTTTTAATGTTTATTTATTTTTGAGACAGAGAGAGAGACAGAGTGCGAGCAGGGGAGGGGCAGAGAGAGAGGGAGACACGGAATCTGAAGCAGGCTCCAGGCTCCAGGCTCTGAGCTGTCACAGAGCCCGACACGGGGCTCAGACCCACAAACCATGAGATCATGACCTGAGCTGAAGTTGGTCGCTTACCTGACTGAGCCACCCAGGCGCCCTGAGTGTCTGACTCTTGATTTCAGCTCAGGTCACAACCTGACAGTTCATGAGACTGAACTGCACGTCAGGCTCTGTGCTGACAGTATGGAACCTGCTTGGGATTCTCTCTCTCTCTCTCTCTCCCTCTCTCTCTTGCCCCATCCCAGCTCATGCGAGTGTGTACCCACATGCACTGTCTCCAAAAAATAAATAAACATAAAACAAAATATTTAAAGTACATTTTTGTCTTTGCTATGAGAAATCTGGGGAAACCAGGCAAGCAACCCATTCCCCACCCATCTCTCAGCTGATGTTTTATCTCAGGTTAGCATTTCTCCCTGTTGACCACTCTTCCTTCAGCCCCCCTTGACATCCTGGTCCCATCACCCCAGCTCTTCCCACCTGGTTCATCCTTCTTAGTTTCTGTGGTTGGCTGAGTAACGGTCCCCCAAGGATTTCCATGCTCTAGACCCATGAACATTACCTGAAATGGCAAAAGGGACTTTGCAGATAGAAATCAGGCTGAGGATCTTGAGATCGGGAGAGTCTCCGGGATTATCCAGGTGGATCTGAGGTAATCACAGGGATGCTTATGGGAGGCAGGAGGGTCAGAGTCAGACAGAAGGTGCAATTTTGATGGAAGCAGAGGGACAGAGGGAAAGATTTGAAATGGACTCCACTGGCTTTGAAGATGGAGGAAGGCGGCCATGAGCCAAAGGATGTAGGTGGCTTCTGGAAGCTAAAAAAGGCAAGGAAACGCTCTCGTGGAGCCTCCAGAAAGCACACAGCCTGGCAGACCTGTTTTAAGCTTCTGATCCCCAGAGCCATAGATAATAAATTTGTATTGTTGTAGACCACTAAATTGTGGTAATTTATTACAGCAGCAATCGGAAATGAATATACTTTCCGGCAATGATTCTCTTCCTCCACACGCCCCTGAAATGTCTGTGGTCTCCACGGTTGCTGCCCCATCTTCTCAACCCGTGTGCTCCCCCTGGACAATTCATCGACTTTTGCGGTTTTGGCTGTCATCTCTAGACTAGAAACGCTCCCGTATCCAACACCAGTACAGAAACCACTGCTGGAGGTGGGCTCCCCGAAGGCGGATTGAGTCTGAACGGCAAGGCCAGTGTGCAGCTTAGGTCACGGGGGTCAGCACCAGCAAATGCTGGGGATCCCTCTAGAGCAAAGGCAGCTGGTGCTTTCCTGGGTCTGTGTTTGCCCGGCCGGCACGCGGGGGCTGCTCAGGGCCAGAGAGATCACCTTCCCGGGCAGCAGGGACCGGGCTTTCCCAAGAGACCTTAAAACCGAGTCAGTTTTGCAAAGAATCTTGAAAAAGAGAGGGCATAATGTGAGCGGACAAGAGAGGATGTCCTAGGTCTAGGGAATGACGGAGCCTCCTCTGGCCTCAGCAGGACGTGATCGATCACATCACAGTGGGGCCATTTCTCTCTGGCTTTACTGAAAAGTGCTCTGGGAATTTGTTGTCAGCATGAGCAGCTGGCCGTCGGGGCAGGGGGTGTTACAGTCAAACCCGTGTGGTTTACAAGGTCTGCTTCCCAGCGAGGATTTGTCTCGGTGAAGCTAAGAAGCAGTTCCCATCTCTCCTGGTGGAACAGCCTGCAGGCCTAGACCCCTGAGAGAGGTGGGCTCCTCTCTGTGCCCAGCATTCCAGACTGCGGTTCTGTTGTTGATGGCAGGAAGCCGCGAGGCTCACAAGCCTCTTCTGCACAAGAGAGAAAGGCTCACTTCTGCTTGGAGACACTCTGTTAGCACAGACGTGAGGCCAACCAGCTCAGCTTCCATTTTCCACATGGGGTGGGGGTGGGGGGGAAGAACTGTTTCTACAATGTCAATATTTGGAGATTACTTTCCCTTTATTAACTCAGGCCCTTAGTAACTCTCAGTATTTGCATAATTGTGGCTCTCCCCCTGCCTGTGCGGAGGGTCGTGATCTGCTCGGGCAAGCGCGCCCTTTGTTGTGTATAAAGAGCTGAAACTTTGATCTTGAAAGGGTGGCCCTAGCCGTGCCTGGAGCCTTTGAAGTGTCACGTGCTCAGAATCTTCCGTTTGTTGCTATGGAGACCTTCCTCATCATTACTATATCTTAGAAAAATAAAACCAAAAGCAAACCCAGCTTTATTATTTCACAATCTTATTCATTAGGCAAGCAGCATTCTAACAAAAGCCACTTGTAAGGTATGAATTAGCAATACTGGGAATGAAGCAGACAGGAAGTCCCTGCTGTCTCATGCTTTATAAAAAAGAGCCACGGCCTCACAGGTAAATGGGCCCAGTGGGAATCCAGGGAGTGTTCAGAGCGAGCCAAAAGTGCACTGAGGGGAAAACGAGGCTGCACTGTCAACTGGGGTGGGTTGGTCATACCAAGTTGAAGAGGCAACTGCTCTCCTTAGCCCCATTTTACAGATGGGGCAACTGAGGCACAGGAAGCTTAATTAACTTGCCCCAGATAAGCTTCATAAGTAGAGGAGGTGAGATTCAGAAATGCAGCCTGGGGGTGCTTGGGTGGCTCTGTCGGTTAAATGTCCAACTCTTGATTTTGGCTCAGATCATGATCTCACAGTTCATGAGTTTGAGTCCCGCAGCAGGCTCTGCGCTGACAGCATGGGGCCTACTTGGGATTTTCTCTCTCTCTCCCTCTCAAAATAAAGAAATAAAAGTTTAAAAACTAAAAAAAAAAAAAAAAAGAAAGAAAAGAAAAGAAATGCAGACTGTCTCCAGACCCCTTCTTATCACCATAACGCTATGCTGTCTCTCATTAGAGGGGCGAAGGCCTTACTCACTCTAAAGCCCTAACGATCCAAACACACGTCTGCTGGGCCTTGGCATTGCCCAGGCGGACTTCCACAGTGGGTGTGGTGCCTCGACCAGGGACCCCACAAAATACCCCGATTTGACCTTCTGAACCACGGTTACAGAAGGTTCCTGTCAGCCCCTGGAAGACTCAGGAGCAGCTTAGGGTGGGCAATCCCCAAGGGACAGCATAGGCCAACCCTCCCTGACCGGGCAGCCATACTTTCAGACTTGAGAGAGGGAAGCTCCTATCAAGCCATCACACCAAGGGTTCCTAGGGATGTTCAGAAATCTTGGTACCAAAAAGTTACCTATTTTACATTTATAATGCAATAAGCAGGGCACACACCCTTTGCGTGGGAGGTTCAGGATGGGCATTAAGTGCATTCTCATCATCAGACCTCTTAGCGGGGCGAGAGTCCTGGCACACATGGGAATGGAATGGTTGACAGCCTAAGTCTCAAAGCTGTAGCCCCCAGGCCATTCTGGGCCCCAGAGACGGAGCCAAGGGGAGCCAAGGCTGGGTCACCTATCCAACCCTTGGTTTCAGCCCAACGACTCCAGTTCGAAGGAGATGGTCTTCGAAGGAGACGGCCATCTATCCAGCCTTGCCTGACCTCCATTACCAAGGACATGCTTCTCTACATTTCCCAGCATCCTGCATAAGCGGGCTCCCTCCCAGCCTGACTGGGAACATTTCCAGATCTATGGGTCCAGCTTGCCAGTAAAGGGACAAAGGACACAGGGTTCATAAATCCCCTGCCCCAGAATTTCCAGGGGGAGAAGTCGGCTGAGGGATGGCTTTTCAGAATGCAGATACCCGGGCCCTCCTCCCCAGGTAGTCTTGTTTACCAGGCTTGGGGTGGCTTAGAAGTTTGCATTTTCTACAAGCTCCCCAGGTCATGCCAATGCACATCAAAATTTAAAAACCACAGGTGGGGATGCCTGGGTGGCTCAGTCAGTTGTCTGTCCGACATCGGCTCAGGTCATGATCTCATGGTCCTGAGTTCAAGCCCCACCTTAGGCTCACTGCTGTCAGCACAGAGCCCGCTTCAGATCCTCTGTCCTCCTCTCTCTGGCCCTCCCCCATTTGCACGCTCTCAAAAATAAATAAACATTAAAAAATAAAATAAATAGGGGTGCCTGGGTGGCTCAGTCGGTTGACCGTCTGACTTCGGCTCAGGTCATGATCTCACGGTTTGTGGGTTCGAGCCCCGCATCAGGCTCTGTGCTGACCGCTTGCTCAGAGCCTGGAGCCTGCTTCAGATTCTGTGTCTCCTTCTCTCTCTGCCCCTCCCCCGCTCATGCTTTGTCTCACTCTGTTTCTCAAAAATGAATAAATGTAAAAAAAAATAAAATAAAATAAAATAAAATAAATAAAATAAAAGCCACTGGTAGAGGGTGAAGAACATCAAAGTATCAGAATTCCCAAGTATGGAGCTTGGTGGCCCAGCTCCACCTGTCACAAGCTGGTTGACCTGAAATAATTCCCTTGCTCCCTTAGAGCTTCAGTTTCCTCATCTTCACAATGGGAGCAATATAATCCTGCAAAACTCACTGGTTTGCCAAAAGTTACATTAGATGATGCATGTTTTGATAGACTGAAAAATGCCTACTGAAGGATGTCCACGTGCCCGTCCCTGGGACCTGTGAACATCACAGGTTTATAAGGAAACAGGGTCTCTGCAGATGTGATTAAGCTAAGGATAGTGAAATGGGGAGATTATCCTAGATTAGCCCAATGGGCTCTAAATGCAGGCACGAGGGTCTTGTAAGAGAGAGGCAGAGGGAGATTTGACCCAGAGGAGAAAATAATATGAAGACGAAGGCAGAGATCAGAGTGACGCAGCCCCAGAAAACTAATACGATGCGTAAGTGGCGGGTGCCATGGCAATATTTAATGTGGTTAACTAACTAAAATTGAAATTAAAAAAAGAAAAAGAAAAAAAAAAGATAGAGAATAAACTGAGAGCTGACGGAGGGGGTGGAGTGGGGGGTGTGCTAGATGGGTGATGGGCATTGAGGAGGGCACTTGTGATGAGCCCTGGGGGTTTTATGCAAGTGATTCATCACTGAATTCTACTCTTGAGACCAATATTGCACTGTATCTTAACTAACTAGAATTTAAATACAAGTGTGGGGCGGGGTGGGGGGGGAAGGAAGCATTTAACGTTGTCATGACTTAGATCAGAGGTGTTAGCTGCTTCTTTTGCATACCGTTGCCATCCACACCCCACGGGAAAGATGGCACGCTGGGCCCGGTGTGACCCCACCTGATACGAATGCCTACCTACCAATAGCTTTTACTGGGGCCCGTGCCTTTTGAATATTTGGAGGACCTCCGACAGAACAAGGTATGAGTTAAACCAGAGTTCCTGTTAGGCCAGGCACTCAGGGAGCTTTTCTTAATTATCTCTACTTTATTCACATCCCTAAGAGACGACGTGTGCATTTGCAAGAGAAGAAAAACAACGTTTGGCCAATTTGTTCCTGGTCTTGCAGTGATGGCTGCTGGACGTCCCATGCCAGCCCCACCCTCCTGCCCCTGGGAGCTGTGCTCTGTCCCACCTTATTGCACTAAATGACCTCAGTCCCTGAATGGTGCTTCAGGGGGCCTGGCCTGGGGGTGGCTACGACTAGGTTTCTTCTCTCCACATCCCTAGACATCACATTCGAGGAGTGTTGCCTGCACGGTCCATGCTGTCCATCTGAGCTCCTCCTCTGTGATTACCTGGCTGGGCCTGTGTTGGTGACACGAAAAGGACAAGGGTCACACTGCCTAGTCCTGGGGCTGATGGACCAGACCGTACTCAGCCGCTGTCACCATGGTCACTGCAGCACTGTTTCCCGTGCCAGGCACTGTGCTGGTCACTCGGCATACGTCCCCTCATTTAATCCCGGTGTCCGCCCCGTGACATAGGTCCCAGTGTCTCTACTTTACAGATGAGGAACCCGTGGCTCAGAACTTACACAACTTGTCCACAGTCACACAGATGACAAGAGGCAGAGCAAGGAGATGGCCGTCCAACAGCGGCCCCAGCAGCGTAGGGGGGACCGTTGTCTACTCAAATGGGAGAACTGTTATGTCAAAAGCAAAATTTGAGAAGAAGACTCAAAACTAAGTTTTGGGGAAGAAGAGTGCAGAAGAGTAAACATCCAGGAATGCAGACAGCCCCAGAAGGGAAGAGTGAGGGACGTTAAAAGAAACCATTCAGAAGAAACTGTTAGCCCGGTCTAGAAGGCCACCCATGGTTGTAGAAAAGGAATCTCCATGCGTGTTTTCTATCCTGTGTTGTCTCAGCAGCTATCATGGAATTTTCGATTTTTTTTAAGTTTATTTCTTTATTTTGAGAGAGAGAGAGAGCGTGAGTGTGCGTGGGGAGGTGCAAGGAGAGAGAGAATCCCAAGCAGGCTCCACGCTGCCAACACAGAGCCCGAGGTGGGGCTTGAACCCACGCACCTTAAGATTATGACCTGAGCCGAAATCAAGAATTGAACACTTAACCGACCAAGCCACCCGGGTGCTCCTCAATTTAAACAAATTGATCGCAATCTCAATTCTCACCTTACAGCCAGTGAGTACTAGTCAAAATATTTAGCAGCCTGTACAGGATGGATAACAGCCCGTTCTCAACAGACTCTGGGTGTGAACAAGTGCTCAGGCATTGCCCTTGACCCGCCGGCTGTCAGTCCTGCTCCTGGCTTCATGGCGCTTTGAAGAAGAGGAAGGTCAAAGTTGGAAGTGAAGGGGAACTGGCTGTCACGTCCCACAGAGGTCAGGAACGGCTCCAGAGCAGAGTCAGTGTCAGGAAACGGGGCTGGTGTGCTTAGAAGACACCCAGGTGGTCTGTCAGTGACCCTGCCGTATTTCTCAAATGGGGACTGTCCCGTCAGGTTTCCTGGGTGGGACCCTGCTCAAAGGTAAGCCCCTGGGGCTCCTGCCAGAGTGACTCAGCACGTCTGGAGCTGGTGGCAGAAATCCGTGTGGTTACCGAGCCCTGTGACTCTGTCACACAGGAATCTCTCTAACTTCGAGTCATTCTGAAAAGTGAAAGAGGTGATGTGTGTAAGATGCTTCGGGGGGCACGGACATGCCTGAGCTTCTACACGCTCATCACCACTGGCCCCCAAACTTCCAAACCAGTGGATGTGAAGTCTGGGTATCCATCCTCCTGACATACATTTGAGTCTCCGCAGTCAGTAAATGTCGGAGACAAAATCTTTGACTATTTCTCCCTCTACAGTATGGTCTCTTTTTTTTCAGTTTTGCTTTAATTATTTTAAATGCGTTTGCTCTTGCATACACTCAGGTTATGTTGTTTGCAGCTGCCTCATCATATGTGAAGTAGATACAGTATGCACTGAAAAATAAAGAATCTTAGTGAATGAAGACCGTGGGAAAACCAGAACATGAGGGAAACGAAATGTCCCACTTGAAAGCCACACCGCCAGTGAGAGGTCGATCGGCAGTTAGAACTCCCCATGGTTGCGTGTCCCCTTTGAGTAGATGAACATTTAAGAACTGTCTTGAGAAGTTCACATAGACAGGGGTGCCTTGAGTGGCTCAGTCGGTTGAGCATCCAACTGTGGCTCAGGTCTTGATCTCACAGGTCGTGGGTTCAAGCCCCACGACGGGCTCTGTGCTGACAGCTCAGAGCCTGGAGCCTGGTTCAGATTCTGTGTCTCCCTCTCTCCCTTTCTGCCTCTCCCCTGCTTGTGCTCTCTTTCTCTCTCAAGAATAAGTAAATAAACATTTAAAAGGTGGGGGGCACCTGGGTGGCTCAGTGGGTTGAGCGTCTGACTTCAGCTCAGGTCATGATCTCACAGTTTGTGAGTTCGAGCCCCACATCGGGCTTGCTACTGTCTGTGCAGAGCCCTCTTTGGATCCTCTGTCCCCCTCTCTCTGCCCCTTCCCTGCTCATGCTCTTTCCCAAAAATAAATAAACATTAAAAAAAAAAGTTCATGTAGCCAAAGGCTGACTTGATTGTTGTTTCTAGACTTCCCGAACTCATGTCTAATCGGTGACCACGACACCTCTTGTGCAGAACCACATCGATAATGCAAGCAGTGTCATTTGGATTTATTGCTAATATCAGAATATTCACTTTCAAATAGATGTAAACGTTTTAGATGTTCACTTGGCAAGAAAGATCTCCTTATCTGCCTTGTATGTTGAGATTCTCTCAGTCGGCAGAAAATAAATGCATATTTATTAGTGAAAGAATAACTAATGATTTTATGGAAGTTACTAATTGTCATCCAGGAAAAGGTAACAGATTTTTCGTAGTTAAATAGAGAAATAGACTGGCAATCGATAATGAATATTATGAGCAGACTAACTAGGTAATTTTAGAAATAATAGCATATCCTTTTAGAACCAACAAATGATGGCAAAAATTAAATAACAACACAAGACAGAATAATGGAGAATAGATTTTATTATAAGCGTAACCTTTTGAGTCGTGCGCAGCACTAAATTTATAACATTAAACGAAATAACCTATAAGAATTATACTTAATTTTTAGCAATTTAACTCCACTTAGTCCATGATCCTTGCTTCTCCGTGGGATTCCCTTGAAATTAAGTCCCTATTTAGAATTGGAAATGTGCAGCCCGGGTGACGGCAGGAATCTAGCGGCTGATAACCCTGAGCAAGACTTAACAGAACTGAACGGGCAAATTTTAAAAATGTGCTCAAATTTTAAGCAATAAAACGGAATGACATTTTTAACATTTATTTATTTTTGAGAGACAGAGAGAGACAAAGCATGAGCAGGGGAGGGGCAGAGAGAGAGGGAGACACAGAATCCGAAGCAGGCTCCAGGCTCCGAGGCATCAGCACAGAGCCTGACGCGGGGCTCAAACTCACGAACCGCGAGATCATGACCTGAGCCAAAGTCAGACACTTAACCGACTGAGCCACCCAGGCGCCCCAATGGAATGACATTTTTAAATCACATTTCAGATTTGTTCTTGATTCCCCAGAATTCGCTCTAAAGGGTTGAGGTATGGTTTGACCGTTGGCTTTGGCTGTTTCAGTGACTCGCTAACTGCTTTCCGGCCTCTGTGTGTTTGGTGCAGCTCTGGATGCGGATGGGGGCAGGAGCTTAAGGGAGACGCCTTCACGTCCTCACCTCTTCCATCCTCTGCTCACCTCAGCAGGGAAGGGCCATGAAGGGCCATGGGGTCCAGTCTTATAGCGTAGGCAGGAAGAGCGAGCAGGATTTGGAACCCATAGAGGTGTGCAGGCCGCGTGTGCTCTGGGAAGTGGACCAGAGCCAATTCCTGGAATGCATGTGTCCTTTACTAGGGGCAGGGGGCCAGGGGACAGCAAGTCCCAGAGCCTAGAGCCCGAAGTGCAGAGCGCACTGGGTCACCTCTCACCTGTACTTCTCTCTCTCCTCCCGGATAGTTTGTGAAGTTTGCCAACATCGAGGAGGACACCCCATCCTATCACCGGAGCTATGACTTCTTTGTGTCCCGCTTCAGTGAAATGTGCCACTCCAGCCACGATGACATGGAAATCAAGACTAAGTGAGTAGGGGAAGTGAGGGGACCCCTCAGCTAATGACAAAGGCATCGATGGGTCTTACAGAGTTCCCAGCCCGGAGTGCACGGTCTGATTTCATCAGTATTTACCTCTGCTCTGACGTTTCTGGGGAGGAAGGGAGCACCTGGCAGGGCTTAGTGGGCAAGTGGGCAGAGATGGGCTCCCAAAACAGGGTTTCAAAGGAAAACCTTCTGGGGCACAAAAGAGGAGCAGATGGAAAGTAATGGTCCCGGGAGCCAAATTGGAGAGCCAGCAACAGCACACACATATACACGTGCACATACCTGTGTTCTTTCGTTCAGAAGTACATGCATTTATACACCCAGAAACACACCCACTCACCACTCTCGATCACAGTATATACTCTGTGCCCAGAGTCTGGCAGCTCTGTGCCTCTCCTTCCAAACCCCCTCCTCCCCCGTCAGTTGCTCATATCCCTGCATTCTGCTTCATCAGTTCTTGACATACTTTGAGCCTTTATATCCCGGGCTCAAGCTGGAACAAACCCAGAGGGTGCTAACGAGGAGGAGATGAAGCCCAAGTGGTACTGGGCAAGGGCAGTCTGGCAATCTCCAGGATAGGCCAGGGGTCGTGGCTTCCTGGGCTCGTGCCCACCAGCACAGGAAGCCAGCCAGCCAGGGGCTGGGTCACATGAAGGGTAGAAGGTGAGCTCTGTCCTGCCTTTGGGTGGACGAATGCATCCCACCCCCCCATGCCTTCTCCTCTCCTTACCGCAGACACTGGGGTTCTCGGGGCCCAGGAACTACCTGGATGCATTTTGCCCCTTTCCTTACAGAATCAGAATGTCAGGCATCAAAGGTCTGCAAGGGGTGGTGAGGAAGACGGTGAACGATGAATTGCAGGCCAATATCTGGGACCCGCAGCACATGGACAAAATTGTCCCATCACTGCTTTTCAATCTGCAGCACGTAGAGGAGGCAGAGAGGTAAGCAGGGGAGGCTGGAGCTTGGGCAGTGACACACGCAGCCCTCCCAGGCTGCCTTTCCCATCTGCTTGGGAACCACACGGCTCGGGCTGGTCGTTAAAAGCCTAGCTAAAAGGCCAGTGATCTTGGCTTCCGTGGCTTGTTCTGCAGTGAGTCCAAGGCTGGCTCCCTAGGAGTCTTGGGTCTGGCCTTCTGCCAGCTTGCTGCACCCCCTAAAATCTGCATTCATGAAGGAAGGCTAGTACCTGTGCTGGGCTCTCTGGGGGTAAGTGTTTCCTGGTAGGAACACAAAGGACCAAGAGTCGGGTTACCTCTGTGTCTCTGAAAGCAGCAGGCCAAGGAGGTTTTTAAATGCTTTTCATGGCTCTAATTACTGAGGACTTTCCCTTCCTGACCTTCCTTCCTCCCTCACTTCCTAATGCTATTTCGGGCCCTTAAAACATGCTTCACCAGCCAGCAGCCACTGGACACAAGTGGCAGATACTGGGTTTTAATCTGGGAGCCCTCAGACATGGGGTTCATTCTGTCCCCGCCCCTCGCTCTTCCCATCTGTAAAACGGGATGCAGGGAAAGACTCCTGTTGCTGTGCATCCGGGCGGTGCATGAGGCTGTTTGAGGGCCTCTGTCTTTTGAGCCTGTGGCAGGAGACAGAGGGGAGGGAAATAGCGTGCCCCCTGGTGGCTGTTCCTGGAATCGCACCTCACCGACAAGCTCCCTCTGTGGTCTCTGGTGGTCTCAGGGCCCAGAGGCCTGGGGCTCCTTCTTCTGTCCAGATCTGGGCCCAGCCCCTGTGACTTCGGTACCACTGAGTCACATCTGAGGTAACCACCATGCCTCTCTTTTTCCTCCCTCCTCTCGCCCACTTTCTTTTGCTTTCTCTTACTCTGTGTGCCTCATCTTTTTCCTTCCCAAGCTTGGGGGCACGGAGAGACACTCGTGGTCTGTGCCTCACCAGGCCCATGGTGCGCAGGGTATCTGTCCTTCCCACAGGGGCACATCAAGCCTGTCCTCATGGATTTCCAGAAAGAGAATCTGACCCCTTCTCTCATGATCTTCCTCCACCCTGGGCTTCTTTACCCTATTTAATCTCCGACAGCCATGAAGTCTCCCTCATGGAGCTACCTCATGTAGCCCACGTCAAATCCCTGCCTGTCCTCCTGCCACCGCTTGCCAGGATGCAGTGCAGATACTCAGGCTGCGCCAAACCCGACTCCGGCTTTGCCTTCTGTCCCTTACCCACACACCGCGTGTTTCCGCAGCCGCTCCCCCTCGCCCCTCCAAGCGCCAGAGAAGGAGAAGGAGAACCCGGCAGAGCTGGCCGAGAGGTGCCTTCGGGAACTGCTGGGCCGGGCCGCCTTTGGCAACATCAAAAATGCCATCAAGCCTGTCCTCATGTGAGTGACCCCTGCCCCCAGCCCCAGCCCTCAGAGAACCGGTCGGGGTCCTGGCATCTTGCTGACTTGGAGACAGGGGAAAGAGGTGTTACGGTTGTGGTGCCGTGGCTAAGTCGGTCCCTTGTCTGTGCCTGCGTTCCCTGCGCCGTGACAGCAGAAGCCACCACACGGTGGCCGTGTGCAGTGTTGGGGACAAGAGTTGGTAGGAGGCCCCCAAAACTGAAGCTGGGTGCCTGGCTTCATTCCTGAGTCCACAGCGGTGGAACTCTGTTCCTCGGCTTGCCTCCAGCTCTTGCTGTGGGACTGCCCGGGTGTCCCTCATTCCTTCCGCTCACTGCCACCTACAAGCCCTTCCTCACTTACCGGGGAGCCCTGCGAGGGGCTGGGTCTCTCGGGAGGCCGCTCTGCCGGCAAGTTTGTCTGTCCTCCCCAACATTGCTTTGCATTTCATAGTCGTCCCCCCATGTTTTCTCCTGCACAGCCATCTGGACAACCATTCTCTTTGGGAACCCAAGGTGTTCGCCATCCGTTGCTTTAAAATCATCATGTACTCGATTCAGGTACGGTGGCTCCCTGTCCAGCCTGTCCTCCTGGCCGAGGGCGCCTCTGGGAGCAGGACAGTGCACCAAAGGAGAAAGCCAGCTGTCCTCTGTGACTTCTCCTGAGCCCCTAGGTGTCTACACGTGCTGCTCGATCTAGCTGAGAGGAAGGGCAGTTTTCGTTTTCTTTCTGATACAGCACAGATCAATACTGTCTAAAATACAATTAGTGAGAATTCTTAGAAAAAGTAAATGAAAAACTCATGCAAAATACAAGCCCACAGACCACACTTGGCTGCCATGCATGGCCTTGTCACATTGCTTACTAAACACTTACTCTCAATTTCTGTACTATCCCCCTGTAATTGGGCTACGCTTCGTGCAGCACCGGACTAAATAAACCCTGTGGTCTACGGTGGCCCTTATCAATATAACCTGGGACCCGGGAACGAGGAAAAGGAAGACAATATTTTAAAACTGACTTTTGACCCACTTGAGGCGGAAGGGCCCAGGACAACCGTGGAAATCCAGGTGGCCACCGGGACTGGGCTCTGCTCCTGTTGGACCAAGGGAGAGGGACTGAGGAGAAGGAACCAGGGTATCTGGGCACCACCTCCAGTGCCCGCCCGCCTCAGGACCTCACTTCTGTCCACCCCGGCCTTTGGGTCCCAGTCGAGGGCTGCCCTGGCGCAGAGGCCGCGTGGGGGGTTGCTGTTTGGGGCCAGCACGTCTTCCTCCCCCCAGCCGCAGCACTCCCACCTGGTTATCCAGCAGCTCCTGAGCCACCTGGATGCCAACAGCCGCAGCGCGGCCACGGTGCGGGCGGGCATCGTGGAGGTCCTGTCGGAAGCTGCCGTCATCGCCGCCACCGGCTCTGTCGGTAAGGGGGCCCTGGGTGACAGCGTGTGGGGGCCGGGAAGCCTCCAAGGACAAAGAGCCGCCCTTGGCAGGAGGCTGCCTCCCCTTCCAGAACAGGGCAAGGGAGCGCAGGGAGGCGTCAGAGCTGGTTTTCTTAGAAAGCAGTCAGCCGGGGCGGGGTGCAGAGGAAGAGGAAGCCCCTGGCTGGAAAGCAGGGCAGGGGAGAACGGGCCGAGGGTTCCAGCCCTGGATCTCGGGTCTCCCACCCACTGTGCTCAGGGCCCACGGTGCTGGAGATGTTCAACACTCTACTGAGGCAGCTGCGGCTCAGCATCGACTACGCTCTGACCGGGAGCTACGACGGGGCCATCAGCCTGGGCACCAAGATCATCAAGGAGCACGAAGAGCGCATGTTCCAGGAGGCTGTCATCAAGACCATAGGTGGGCCCCGGGACGGGGCCTGAGTGGGCGGGGCCCGGAGAGGGGCGGGGCCTGGTGGGCGGGACCGGGCGCCGCTGCGGGGTCCGACCCGAGTTGGGTGGGGCGGGCGGCGGCCTCCACCAGCCGCGCGCTGGGGCGCTGGGAAGAGGGTCACCCGCTCCTCCGGCCAAATCGCGTTATTCGCGGACGTTGGAGAAAATGGAGTCGGTCAGCGGCGCGCACGGCTCACGGCCTGGCCCGGTTCTGGCCTGAGGGAGAGCACAGAGCGATGTCCGTGGTTTGCTGGGCTGGGCTTCAGATCAGAGGCTGAGAGCGGGGAACTCCTCTGCACCCCTGTCCCCGGCCGGCCTCTCTGATGCTTCCCGGTTGGAGCGATGGGAGGGGAGGCGAGAAGGAAGAGAAAAGGCAGGAAGGAGGAAAGGGGAAAGGCCAAGGATGTGCACGTGGTTGCCAAGGGGAGAACCGTAGAGTCACTCCTCCGGCTCGTAGGGCCCATCACTTCAGAGCCTTGCTGGCTTAGCACCGTTGGCTCCCCTCTCCTTCCCAGGGACGCTAGCCAACCGCAGCCTGGGCGACAACAAGTGAAGGAGCTGGAGTTAGGAAGAGCCCCCTGGAGTCACTACGTTTCTCCCTCTGCTTGTCTTACTTCTCTTCCTTAGACACACAGCCGCTGCACTCCCGGCGGTAGTTTCCTCATCTAAGACCCTGGCAGCTGTGGGCCTCACCTGGGCCAACCCCCTCCACCATCTCTTTCCTGCAGGCTCCTTTGCCAGCACGTTGCCCACTTATCAGCGCTCCGAGGTGATACTCTTCATCATGAGCAAGGTCCCACTGCCTTCCCTGCATCATCCCATGGAGACGGGGAAGACCGGGTAAGCCTACCAGCCGTCCTCCCCTTTTCCTCTCTTGCCCATTCCACCCCAGCTGCCCTTCCAGTGTTTTCTGGCTGACCCCTTTCTCCACTTTGACTTTCCTGGTTATGCCCTCACTTCTCTCCTTCTACTCTCAAATCCCTCAGTAGCCCTTAGTGGGATCCTTGGACCCCACAACAGTTCCTCAGGCTGCCCCACCACTAACCGCCTCCCACCTTTGGGGCAAGCCATTAATTCTCTGGTCTGCTTCCTGGCTCTGCAAGTCAACTGTCCTGAGTAACTCAACAAGATAAGCCTCATGGAGAATCTAATCACAAGGGGAACTGGGCAGGCAAGTGTGGGGTCTCTGCCCACATCACCATCCTGGTGAGTATTTGTGTCTGGTCTACAGAGAGAACAGGAACCGGCTGACCCAGATTATGCTGCTGAAATCCCTCCTTCAGGTGAGCCTCTCCCGTCCCCGTTCCTACTCAGCCTCTACAGGAGGCAGCTCCTTCCCAAGGGACCAAGAGAAGGCTACCACATACAGCTGTGCAGGTTGCACACTGCACAAATGTGTCCAATCAAAAGGGTGAATAGGGGGCTGAAATTCAGCCTGTGTTAAACTCACTAGCAGTCTGGGCATCCACAGACCTGGGTCATCCAAGGCAGGCAGGGCATGTGTTCCAAATTTTCACAAAGGTTCCTTATCAGCTACGGATCTCCTTGTCACTCAAACATTGTCTCTGTACTGGGTTAGAATCTATTGGTTCCTGCCTTTTTTTTCCCTTCCAAATATCTGCCTAGGTCCCTTCCACCTATTTCCCCCTCAGCACTTGTGCCCATTCCAGTCTCCCAGCCACTATCTTTCCTTTCATCAGTGTTTTACATTCCTCTTCTCTACATCCTTGCAGCCATCACTGGAGTCCAGATTCATTGTTCTCAAATGCCATCTCCGTGACCAACTTGTTAAAATATATAGAGCATCCCTAGAAACTTTGAGCCCTCAGTCTGAGTGGGGTCCTGGAATCTGTATTTATAACAGGCCCCCCAGGTGTTCTCATGCACAGTCCTGCCTAAGCTCTGGACATCTCACAACTAGATTATTCTCATCATTGCCCTTATCTCCATCTGTCCTCACCAATCATAAATACACAACCACAACAAGAATTTTCTAGAAATACTGTTCCCCTTTTCGAATAGTAGGTCTCGGCTTACAGCTGATGTGCCTCTAGGTTTCAAACTCCTCAGACTAAAGGTAGAAAATCCCCAGTCACCGGGGTGCCTGGGTGGCTCAGTCGGTTAAGCATCTGACCTCTGCCCAGGTCATGATCTCACAGCTCGTGAATTCAAGCCATGCGTCAGGCTCTGTGCTGAGCCTGCTTTGGATTCTGTGTCTTCCTCTCTCTCTGCCCCTGTCCTGCTCCTGCTCTGTCTCTCTGTCTCTCAAAAATAGATAAACACTAAAAAAAAAAAAAAATTAAAAAAAAAAAATCCCCAGTCACCTTTCCCTCCCTTGACTCGTCATCTCATCCCTAGCCCCAGTTTCTGTTCCAGCCACGCCAATCTGCACAGCCCAATTACTCTCATTCATGCCTTGCCTTCCCTCTCCCTAGCCCATGCTGTTCATTTCACTAGGTTTTTATAAAGGCTTTTCATGCCGACACCGCCCACATCTGGTTACCTCCTCGGTCTGTGTGCTCCTGCCATTCCTGCTGACTTTACTCTCATTATCCTCATTGTACCCAGCACCTTATCAAGGTGACGATTTGCACTCACACACACCCCGCTTCAGTGGATGTTTACTGTGGATGCCACCAGGCTCTGCTAAATCCTCAAGGGCCTGCTGAGTCATCAAAAGCATCATTTTCCAATATAGACTTAACAGTAAATATGTTTTGCGGCTTTTGAATGCTTTGACAACATCATGTGTGGTGTGTCTACTGATGCCCCCTGGCTTTCATCAGAAGACCCCCAGTATGGCCACATAGAAAAGATGGAATGGAATGGTTGTTGCCCTTGTGTGGGTTCTGGTTCCTCAGCCCAGCTGTGAGTTCTTCCACTGTCTCGCCATGTCTCTGCAACAGTCCTTGCTCTTAATGCAACGCTGTGTTCCTGGCGGGTGTTCATCAGCTGAGCCCTGACAGCTGGAACATTAGGTTCTGAGGCTCCCTGTTCCCCGCGCCCCCCCCCCCAAGTGCTTAGCCCTTGCTTGCTTTTAACAACTTAAAACTTGTCTAGGTGGTTGTTGGCATGTCCAGAAAAGTTGCCACAGGCATTCAGGGCCTAGGGTGGAGGCCAAGGGGAGCTGGGCTGCGTGATGGCTAGAGAGGTTGGGTGCTTTAAACCCCACTTCTGCTGGCTGCTCCCCATCTCCTCACAGCATGGAAAGGGCCAGCGTTCCTTAGCGCAGCCGTGCTGGGCTCCCTTGCAGGTGTCCACAGGTTTCCAGTGCAACAACATGATGTCAGCCTTGCCCAGCAACTTCCTCGACCGCCTTCTGTCCACCGCCCTCATGGAGGACGCGGAGATCCGTCTCTTCGTTCTGGAGATTCTCATCAGTTTCATTGATCGTCATGGCAACCGCCACAAGTTCTCTACCATCAGGTGAACTTGGGGGTCTCCCCTCCAGTTGGTGTGTGATGGGGCAGAAGGCTCCTGATAGGTGTCACACCCAGGTGAGAGGACAATTCCCATAGTAGCCGCTTGTGTCCCCTCCCAGTACCCTTAGCGACATCTCTGTCCTGAAGCTGAAAGTGGACAAGTGCTCCCGACAGGACACCGTCTTCATGAAGAAGGTTAGCAAGTGTGACCGTAAGGCCCGAGGAACCCCAGGTGGGCCAGGCTCTGTGGACTCCCACCTCCCAAACCCCAAGTCAGTGCTGACCCCTGTCCCAGGCCGGCTCTCTCCCTCTTTGAGTTTGCTTAGTGGGGATGACCAGTTGACCTCTCGGGGGGTCAAGCCCCCAGGGTCATGCTCAACACTGAGGCCGGAGTGAGGAGCACTGCTGGTGAGCCAGTCCCGGGCTGGGCTGTGGACCTCTGCACACAGCTGGATTTGGGCAGCAGCTTCTGTTGCTGGTTTCACTGCACTCACCCTTCCTTAGACGTGTCCTCCTGCACAGTGGCTTCTACTGGGGTCTGCTCTAAAGCCGTGCTCTCCCTGGGGTGCCTGGCTGGCTCAGTTGGAAGAATGACTCTTGATCTTGGGGTCATGAGTTCGAGCTCCACGTTGGGTGTAAAGATTACTTAGATAAATAAAACTTAAAAGAGGGAGAGAGAGAGAGAGAAAGCATCCTTTCCCGGAGGGTGGAGGTGGGAGGGGCACCCAGCTGTGGCACCGCCTGCAGAATTGTCCTCCTCCCCGATCTCCTTGCCCCACCCTTCCCCCCACCCAGCACTCCCAGCAGCTCTACAGACACATCTACCTGAGCTGTAAGGAGGAGACGAACATACAGAAGCACTACGAGGCGCTCTACGGCTTGCTGGCCCTCATCAGCATTGAGCTGGCCAATGAGGAGGTGGTGGTGGACCTCATCCGCCTGGTGCTGGCTGTTCAGGTGGGACCTGGTGTGGGCGGCACATAGGGGTTGGGATCAGGGCAGGGGACCGGTTTGGGCCAAGCACTCATGAGAGCACCAAGTAGAAGTGGCTCAACAGCGATCCCCGAGCCCGGGAATACGGCACCCTTGGTTGGCCCTTCCTCCAGAGACCACAAGCCGTGGTTCTGTTCGGGAAACCACCAAACAGTGCTTCAGTCATGGCTCAGGCTAAAGGAGACCCAGGGAACGGGGTCTTTCAAAAACACCCTTTAGCCCCTAGTGTTTCGAGTCTCACAAGGTCTGAATGAGACCCCAAGGACTATCAAGAGGGCGCTCATATAAGCTCCGCGTGATCCCAAAACAAACTTTGTCTAAAGATCGTCTGATCCCCAAGCCTGGCTGTGCCTCAGAATTACCATAGCGTTTATTAAAAATACATGTTCCTAGTTCTACCCCCAAGCCCTGGGACCTGGAGACTCAACAAGCCTCCGTCACGACTCTTAAGAGAGCCATGCTTCACCACAGAGGGCTCCAGACTTGCAGAGTCTTTCTGGGTGGATGTATACTGTCAACGATGCTGGGATCTGGGGTGGGTCCCAGACCTCAAAAGACCAGGGTCTCCGAGGTCCTGCAGCTAGGTGGGCATCGTATCCCACCCTAGGAGCACGAATTATGGCAAATCTGGGAGTTGAGTGGTGGCCACCAGTGCTGCCTTGAATCCTGCAAGGCCAACCCAGCTGCTATGATGGTGTTCAGCCTAGAATTTGAGATTCCTTTGTGTCCCAATCCCTAGTAACTGTTGCTTCTTTTTCAACTTAACATATGGACCCAGTTTTAGCAATCCAGTCCGGTCCCCCAAGAATCATTCAAGGTCTATATTGAAGGACACAGCATCCTAGAGGTAGGATTAATGATGAAGGTTTGGACCGTCAAGGTCACCAAAGCTGGAACTGCAAAGTGGAGAGTGAAGTCAATACCCCTCTACTCAAGTACTTATGAGCCTCCAGCTCATGGATCGTTCTAGGGATGATTCACTTCAGCTGTAATGAGGATGACTTCTGTCTCCCAGCAAGTTATGGGGCAAATGCTGGAAAAGGCTTAGTCTAGAGAAATGGGCCATCTCTAAAGAAGGTTGGGGGAGGTTGGGGGAAGGGGGGCACCGGTATAATTTGTCAGTTAAGAAACTCCAGGGCCCCTCTGTGTTGCCACAGGATGTGGCCCAGGTCAATGAAGAGAACCTGCCTGTATACAACCGCTGTGCCCTCTACGCGCTGGGTGCAGCCTACCTGAACCTCATCAGCCAGCTCACAACAGTACCTGCCTTCTGCCAGCACATCCATGAGGTTGGTGTCCTTGTGACCCTGACAGCTCAGGAGCCCCTCAACCCTGGGTTTCCCCAGAATAACTTTTCCTTAATTGTATAAGCCCTGTGCTCAGTCCAGGCCTTGAGGAAGGGTTGACGGAAGAACTAGGGACAGTGAGGAGTTACTAGAAGTAGCATTTCCTCCTGGGTAACATGACATAGCATGGTGGGGTTGGCCACAGGCAAGAACCTATACCCCTTCCTCACCTGCTGCTACCTGCCCGCCTTGACTTCCTGTCCCTCTGTGCTGCCCTCACTCCCAGAGACATAGGTACACATGCCTCTCATGTGATTTGGGACTAAAACTACTTAAAAAAAATTTTTTTTAACATTTCTTTATTTTTGAGAGATGGAGAGAGACAAGGCATGAGCGGGGAAGGGCAGAGAGCCAGGAAGACACAAAATCTGAAGCAGGGTCCAGGCTCTGAGCTGTCAGCACAGAGCCCGACATGGGGCTCGAACTCAAAGACTGTGAGATCACGACCTGAACTGAAGTTGGTCACTTAACCGACTGAGCTACCCAGGTGCCCCTGAAACTACTTTTTAGAAAAGTTTTATTCTGAAAGTTTTCAAATATCCCAAAAGCAGTGTGAGTAGAACCATGCAGATTAAAGAGTTATGAAGGTTTTCCCATGTTTGCTTCATCTATCTTGTTTTCTTTTTCTTATTTTAAAGCAAATCTCAGCTATCATGTCCTTTCACCCCTACATATATCAGCATTGTGCCTCAAGAAAATATGGACACCTTCCAACATCATTGCCATGCTATTAACATACGTGATTAAGTTATCGGAAATGCCTTGGTGCTATCTAATACCCAATCTATAATCACATGTCCTCATTTGTCCCCAAAAGACATTTTAAAACACACTGAAGTGTTGGGGCACCTGGGTGGCTCAGTCAGTTGAGCATCCGACTCTTGATCACAGCCCAGGTCTTGATCTCAGGATCGTGAGTTTAAACCCTGCATTGGAGCCTACTTAACAACAACAACAACAACAACAACAACAACAACAAGAGGTGCCTGTGTGGCTCAGTTCAGCGCCCGACTTGATTTCAGCTAAGGTCATGATCCCAGGGTTGTGAGTTTGAGCCCCACATCAGACTCCACACTGAGTGTGGCACCTGCTTGGGATTTTCTCCCCCCCCCACCCCTTTCTCTCCCTCCCCTACTCATGGGCTCTCTCTCTAAAAAAATAAAATAAAATAAAAATTTAAAAACAAACCAACAGGGATGCCTGGGTGGCTCAGCTGTTTAAGCGTTGAACTCTTGATTTCAGCTCAGGTCATGATCTCACAGTTTGTGAGATCGAGCCCCACATCGGGCTCTGTGCTGACGGTGTGGAGCCTGCTTGGGATTCTCTCTCTCCCCTCTCTCTCTGCCCCTACCTTGCTTTCTCTCTCAAAATAAACTTAAAAAAAAAAAAACCAATTAAGGAAAACAAACCACAATAATAAAAACCACTGTAGTATTTACAGGTGGAATGGGATAGTGTCTACGATTAACTTTAAAATACACTAGCAAAATGAAAGAAAATGGGAAACCTCCAGTCTCAGCTGGCTTGGGGGTGCTGGGGGGATGGGGGAGGGTGCTATGTCACTGTGCCCCCCCAGCATGGACCAGTGAAGGGGTGCAGGAAAAGCAATGCCCTGACATCCTCTTTATTAAAATAGCAGCATCGTGGCTTCCTCACCTCCTGCACAGACTTGTGCCCCTGCTATCCTCCCCTGCTTGCGTCTTGGTAACTTCCACCTTTCCCGTCAAAAATTTGCAGAGGGTACTGAGGGAAACTCCTTCTGTGACTGTCCCTCAGGATGTTTTTGCAGTGCACCTGGGTTGGGGGGGAAGGTATGACTTATCCTCCCTTTTCCTGTTCACATAGAAAACGGAAGTAGGGCCCAGGAGCCAGAAACCGCAGTCCCTTGGGGGGCTAAGCACCTGCATTTGCAAGACACTTAATGCATATATGTCATGTGTCACTGGGGATAGCCTGAGCAGTCTGCCTGCCCTGAGGACCCCTGTGGATCTGAGTTTATCCCTCAGGAGCCTATCGGTAAAGGGCTCCGCCAGGGAGTTTGCTGGAGGAAGCAACTGCTTGGAGGGAGAGCGCTGTCATTCGCCTATGCAGAGCTCCCCCTCCCTGGCAAACCCAGCTCTCATGTGATTTCCTCCCAACTCCAGGTGATAGAGACCAGGAAGAAAGAGGCTCCGTACATGCTCCCTGAGGACGTGTTTGTGGAGAGGCCTAGGTGAGGAGCATACTTGGGACATGATCAAGGACACCCAAGGTAGCTGAGTAGAGGGTAAGGGGTCTGAAGCCAGGAGCTGAGGCCTCTATGGGCTCAAGGGCTGAAAGTGGACCCTGCCTGTGGCCCAGAAGTCCTGGGTCAAGTGTGGCCTTCCTCACATGGCTGTAATCCACGCCTCGAGCCATGTCGGTGCGTTGTGCTATAGAGTATGTGACATGCCCTCTGGGAGCCTCGCCCAAGCCCATGGGACGTGCATCTTGGAGGAGCCGTTCCTACAAGACACTGGATTGGTCCAGGTGGCATTCTGGGACTGAAGTCTGTGGGCCAGTGTCACTTGAGCCTCAGAGGAACTCAAGGAAAATACTGGGAAAAAACAAAATGTCCAACAATAGGGGTTTATGATATTATTAATATAGCTTTATGGACCGTGGCCTTTCCACCGCAATGTTTTGGAAGAAAAGTTAATGGGAAACAGGTGCTGTGTAATCGGTGGATAAAATCGATCACAGAACAGGAACTTAGGGGGTGGGGTGGTGTCTGTGTGTGTGTGTGTGTGTGTGTGTGTGCATACAAGTATGTGGCTGAGGGATTCTGCACAACATGTAATGATGTTGTCTCTGAAGGGTGGGACTATGGGTGGTTTTCTTTTCCTTCTGCTTCCCTGTCATTTTGTATGATGGATGTTCCTTGTGTAACAAGGAGAGTCATTAGGAAATCACTCTGGTTGCCTCTTTCCTTCTTTGGCTCCCAGGTTGTCTCAAAATCTTGATGGAGTAGTGATTGAGCTCCTCTTCCGCCAGAGCAAGATCAGTGAAGTCCTGGGGGGCAGCGGCTACAATTCAGACAGGCTTTGCCTGCCCTACATCCCTCAGCTGACAGGTAGGAGCCCCGTGCGAGGACTTCCAAGCCTGCGTCTGCCTCTTCCCCACCAGGAAGGGTCCTGAGAGTGAGGGACTTGTGTGTCTGTAGGTCGCCTCCCCGGCACCTTGCGTGTCACCCAAGAGCTGAAAGACACAGTGAGATGCTCTTGATTCCCCAGCCTCTTCTCCTCAGGGCAGGATCCCTGGGGAACGTGGCCCACGAGATAGGCTGGCCTGTGACTGGGAGAAGCCCCATTGAGCCAGAAAGTACCCACATGGGCTGTGGTGTAGAATCAGAGACCCAGTTCTCCGCAGCTCACTTCCTGAAAAATCTTAGACAAGTCTCCTGGCATCTCTGGGTTTCGGGTTCCTTGACTATAAAATTGGGATTAACCACACCTGCCTTAGAGGGTTGGTGTGAGACGTGCATGAAACAATAAAGGCAAATGCACTTTAGCAAGTGCTTCACCAGTGACAGCTAGCTACTTGCGCTGTGAGTGGATGACACTTACTCCAGGTGACATGTGCTCTCTGGTCATGAGCAGCTTCTTTGTGCTCATTGATGATTTCAAAATCTTAGCCACGAAGAACTAAACCCACCACCCTAAGATGAGCAGAGGAGGCCGGCAGCCTTCGATAAACCAGCTGTCGCCTTGGTGTATACTGAGCCCTCAGAGGACTGTGGGCCAGGCAAAGGTGGGGCGGGAGAGATGGTGCTAGAGGTGTGATCCTGGCTCACTCTGAGCCCTGGGAACTCTAGCATCTGGGCTTCCCTTTCCCAGATGAGGATCGCTTATCCAAGAGGAAGAGCATTGGAGAAACCATTTCCCTGCAGGTGGAGGTGGAATCTAGGAACAGCCCAGAGAAGGAGGAGGTGAGTGTCCTTAATATATTGTCCTGCATCCCAAGGGGAGGGGACCTGCTCTTGCTTCCTATGCAATCAGATGCTCCATATTCCAGGCTTCCTTAACTGCATAACCCATTTAAAGTCGCAGGGAAAGCAAATTTCTCAAATATCCCATTTTCTTACTGACTCATCATATATGTCATAGACCTTTCCATCTGGAAAAATTACATGTGCGCCCCCCTCCCCCCTAAGCCCCCACCCCCCCCGCCGCACACTCCCATGACAATGTCACACAAATCACTCTTGAAAGGCTTGCTGGTAGTTATTCCCCATTTCCAATGGAGGCAGACATCCACCATGTTGGATATTGGAAGGCCTAATAGGAGAGATGGGGGTGAGAATAGTTTTCATGGTGTTTCTTCCAGATCGATCAATAGAGGTGCTTTTTTAAAGACCAAGTTGCAGCTTCAAGATGTCATTGTCACTCCACCATCTCTTGGGGGCTGTGAATATCTAACTTCTGTTCGAAATAACTTGTGGCATCTCCCCTGCCCTTACTTCCTATACCTGAGAAAATAAAGCAGATGTGCCCATGAGTCAGCGAGAGGAAGGAATCACAATGAAAATAACCAACTTCTGCAGAAGAGACGAAAATAGGAGAGGGGCAGAGGGGGAGAGAAAGGGGTCATGAGGGAGGTGAAGCTGTAAGACAAAATACACTTGTGTTTAATGGTGTCTCCTGCCATTAAGGGAATTGACGGAGACATGGGGAAGCTTCAGTGAGAAGTGAGGAGGATTTTCATTGGAGGTGGGGTAGGCCAGGACAGTTTGGGTTGGGGGAGTGGTATGCCTTCTGCCCCTTGGGGCTGGTGTAGCCATGGAGGACAATGTCAACCCTGAGCCTTTCCTCAGATGCACTGGAGCAAGGAGAAGTCACTGGGGCCCGGACCGAGCCTCTCTCTATGCCCTCAGCTGCTTTCTCAACTCTTCTCTCATTGGGGCACTCGTCTGGAACTTTCCTATGGAAGGAAGGAGGCTCTGACTCCCACTAATTGGAAGAGGGGAATGAGGCTGAACCAAGTGTCCTCCAAGGCCTTCTGGCTCTGCAGGACAGGGAACCTCAAATGTGTCAGGACCAGAGCATGAGCTGGCTGCTGTTTCCTCCAGAGTTGTGGTTCTCCCTTCCGGAAGTTAAGAAAGCCTCGGGAATCGAGGAGTAAAGCGAGGTGGAAGGAGAAATGCTGGCATGTGTACAGAGCTTCCTACTCTCTAATGTCGCCTGGGCCACCAGAATGGGTCCCTTTCCCTCCTGGAGAGTCCACCTAGCTCGGGGGGTGACTTGGTAGCTGAAGCAGGGGTGTGGGGGCTTCCACCCCATGACCTTCTGCCAGGCTACCCTTCTTTCCACCTTCAGCGCACCATGCCCCACCTGAATCCTGTGCTGGCTCCCTGTAGCCTTCTATGCCAAGTTCATAGCAGTTGATCAATAAATGCAGGTTTAGTCAAGCCCCAAACCCAGTACCTGGCATTCAGAGCCGTTTATAGTCTGGACTGGTCCTACTGGATCATGTTACTTCCCTCTCCTCTCTGGCAGAAGCCACTGTGCCCCTGGGGCTGGTCTGCTCGGTCTCCCCCACGTGGTCCCCTTCAGCTGCCGGTCTTTGCTGTAATCCCCTGTGTGAGTCCCTTCCTCCGCACCTTTGTTCTCATGAGCCACCCACTCCTCCGTGCCCAGCTTGTGTCCTGTTTTCTCCATAAGCCTCTCTCTACCTGCCCTTAACCAGCGACCTTCCTTTTCTCTGTTGCCACCACCCAGTTCCCTAGCACCTCACACGTTGGTCAGTGCTGAGTGGCTGCGTGGATGGATGTGCAGAGAGGATGACTCCTGAGAGTGACCGATGGCACAGCTGTCTCAGGCTCATAATTCCTGAGCTAACAGATTGTGCCATTTCTACTGAGGGACCAGCCAAGAGTCCTGCACAGACTCAGTGTTCACTGAATATTTCCTAAATGACTGTATCCCAATACGTACATCTCTGGCTTTTCCAGCCTCCATTAAACACTAAACAAATCAGAAAAATACAGTAGCTCAGTGAATTTTCACACAAGGAATGTACCCGTGCAATCACACCCAAATCAGGGAATAGAACATTGTCATTGCCCAAGAGACCCCCTTCGCAAAGGGAGCCACTAGCCTGTCTCAGGTCACTTCCTGACCTCTGTGTCAGTGAAGTCATTCTCTTCTGTGTCTATTTCTTCCACTTAATGTTATGTTTAAGTGATGGGAGATGAGTGAATCGTGGGGCCCGCCTCGAGCAGCTCAGAGTCTACTGGGGACTACCTGGGACTTAGTACAAACGTTTCATGACTTTCAGCCTCTGGCCTGAGGCGACGATCCATGGGGTAATCCTTCTTTGGGTTCATTATTTGCCACCTCCTTTAATAGGCTCTTTGAGGACTGAGATCCTGGGACCCAGGTCCTTGGACCAGCCCCAGCATGTCTTACCTTTAGTAAATACTCATATCACCTCGGAAGATAATTTTATATCCTAAGCCTTCAAAAGTGTTATCCAGTTCTTGAAATTTACATTTGAGATATTTGCCAACTGCTTCCTCTCGCTGCCAATATTTTCTGTTATGTTCTCAGATTTTTTTGAGTTTGGCAGTGTTTTCTTCCCACGGGGCTTAATGTGACCAGCTAGGGGTGAGGGCGGCGAGTTCTTTTAGGTGATTCTCAGCACTCTGAGGAGGAAGGGACCTTCCCCCTCCATCTCACTGCAGCTCTGTTCTTCAGTGGGGAGCTCTGCGCCTGCCTGCGTGGGGAGCTTCGGGGACCCTGGTGAGAAGGTGGTGTCCTGGGGGCGTTTCCCCCCATCGGGACAGTCTTTTGAGAAGCAAAGGGGCTGCCAGATAACTGAGGAAGCCAAGGCTGCCTCCCATACCTCCATCCCCCTTTTCTGAACACTTCTGTTCCTTCTCCCTCAGCGAGTGCCTGCCGAGGAGATCACCTATGAGACGCTAAAGAAGGCCATCGGTAAGTTGGAGGGGATGCCGGGGCTGGGTCCTGGGGGGAGGCGTGGGTGTGGGCAGCCTGATGCAGGATTCAGCCCAGAGGTAAAGGGAGGCCGGCGGCTTCCCCTAAACTCCCAACAACTACAAAGCTGCAATGATCAATTCTGCTTTCCAGATGGGGATCAGTAGTGCTGCCCAGCATATCCATGTCAAGCCACCCTTTCTCTACTGACAGCTCGCTGCCTGTAAAAGTAATCAGTGGAGGGGCCCTGGGTGGCCCAGTCAATTAAGCGTCCCACTCTTGGTTTCGGCTCAGGCCACGATCTTGTGGTTTGTAAGACTGAGTCCTGCCACAGGGCTTTGCGCTAACAGCTCAGAGCCCGCTTGGGATTCTCTCTCCCTCTCTCTCTGCCCCTCCCTTGCTTGCTCGCTCGCTCGCTCTCAAAATAAATAAACTTAAAAAAAAAAAAGTAATCAACTGAGGGTTGCAGCCAGTTAGGGAAAAAACAATTTTGTATAAACACTTTGGCTATTTTTTGGTGGGTTGTGTTACAGAAGAACGAGCGGACCAATGAAAGATATTAAAAGCAAATCAAGGGGCCCCTGGGTGGCTCAGTCGGTTAAGTATCTGACTTCGGCTCAGGTCATGATCTCACGGTTCATGAGTTCGAGCCCCACATCAGGCTCTGTACTGATGGCTCAGAGCCTGGAGCCTGTTTCAGATTCTGTGTCTCACTCTCTCCCTGACCCTCCCCCATTCATGCTGTCTCTCTCTGTCTCAAAAATAAATAAACGTTAAAAAAAATTTTTTTTAATTAAAAAAAAAAAGCAAATCAATTGATATTTATTGGCAATAGATCTTAAAATGTAGTACCTCATTTATCTGGATTATTGGGCAATGCAGTATTCCAAATAAGAATTTTTCCCAGAACTGATAACAAATTACTCTCAAATGCCAAACGGTTTTAATTTTTGTTGTCTTTGAGGGTATTCTTTCTGAACGTGCATAAAGTGTGAACGTACTTGACCGTCTTCATTTTTGCCGACTCATTTTGGATACTAAAAGGAATATGTAGAAGCCTCGAACTAGACAGCCTCGGACTGCTGGGCCATAGGGACCTAACTTTGTATTGCCTCTTGTGACCTGTCTGGCTTTTCCATCGTTGATGTCCCTTTCAAATTAGCACCAGAATACTTCTTGTTCCAGGAACTCCCTTTGAGAGTCCAAGTGGTAATGCCACTCAGGGCTTTAAAAGCCCAGCTTAAGGATCCACTTACCTAGTTCTCAAACTCTTTCGTGAGGAAAGTGGCTGAGCTCTCAGGCTGAATCAGGAAAAGATCTAGACCTCGTGGGCCAAATAATGGCACCCACCCTCCGTGCCCCGCTATCACCCTGCCCACCAGCAGAAGGCAGAGCCTGAACCACAATCACAGACAGTGCTCCCCTGGAGGGGTCCTCCCATCTTCCCATCTCCAGCCCTTGCCCCCACATCAGCGGAGCAGGACCTAGGGGCTGACTCGGCTCTCTGTACCACAGTGGACAGTGTGGCGGTCGAGGAGCAGGAACGTGAACGACGGCGACAAGTGGTGGAGAAGTTCCAGAAGGCACCCTTTGAGGAGATTGCAGCACATTGCGGGGCCCGGGTGAGTGAGGCACAACAGGGGTAAGTCTTTGGGGAAAGAACAGATACTGGACTTAGGCCCAGGATGGAACTGAGTTTCTAGGAGACTTGGCACTTTTGTTACCCAGAAATTAGAGATTCGGTCCCCCCAACAATGCCCTGGCACTACACTGTTTCCCCCCAAACCAAAAGGCTTGGCTATTAGCCCTACACTCCTTTAAACCTCACAATCTCCATGTAGGGAAGAAGTCCTGACCTCAGGAGCTCCTGTGTCAAGCAGACTGTAAAACTTATAATAGCAAGTAGGCAACTGGCACTTAGGCACACACCCGAGCATCTTCCATTTATTAGCTTATGTCATTCTCATGACAACTCTGTGAGGCTGGTGCCTTTATGCTCACCTCGTCATGGAGTGGTGGGGAAAGGAGCCATGGCTTAAGAGAGATGGCCAACATTTGCAACACAGGGTTCCGCTTCCAACCAGGGGACCCCAGCAGGGGAAGTGGAACAGCCTGGCCCTGGAAAAGAGATTGGAAAGAGAAGATGCCAGATAAGTAAAAAGAAGGACTCATGTCTACGTCTGTACTTAAGGGAAGAGCACAGACTTTTCTTGAAATTGACTATAGGCCAGGATTTGTTACTCACAGTGGCCATCTTAGTGACAGTGAAACATAACTGTAAGCATCCAGAATCCACAAATAACTTCTATTTTATTGTAATTTTTCCTCTCGGTAAAAATACATGTTATTTTCTTTTCCGTTACATATAATGTGTCATATATTTCTAGTATATCATAATACATAATAATAACATAATCGTTTATGTAGATACATATAGATTTTTCTGGGCCTATGTTATTCTAACCTCATGGCCCGTCTCCAGAGGCAGGTGCTGCTGGTTTCATGAGCTCAGAGTTGAGGTCCATCCCTGAACACGTACACAGCCTCACTGTCTGTGCACGTGGCCTTAGTTGGAGCCAGAAGGGACCGGAGACAGCATCCTCCCTAATCCAACTGTGCACAGCTGCTCCTTGGAGTTAAGGGAAAGTCTGAAACCAGCTCTGAGCCTCCTGACAATATGCCTGCCAAGCCTTACTGCCCCGCTCGGAGAAACTCGGCCCCTTAAGGGACTGCCTGCTGAGGTCCTTCTGGTGGTCCTGGCCTCTGTGCTTTTGTTGGGTGGCCCTCCCTGATCTGAACCCGCGGCCAGGATCCGCAGATAAGTGCTGTCGATGAGCTCACACCAGTTCCCTTCCTAAGACGGGACTCTGGACGGGTGGGCTCCCAAGAGCCAGCACAGGTGCGAGGGAGCCCCCAGCTCACTTCCTTCTGTTTGTGTCTAGGCATCACTGCTGCAGAGCAAACTCAATCAGATCTTTGAAATCACCATCCGGTAAGTGGCAGCCCTGGGCAGGGCCCCCTGCTCCCAAGTCCTCCCTCTCACCCCTGTCTCCAGGCCTCCCTGTCTGCAGCCTCTGTCTCCAGGGCTGCAGTCAGCCGCCAGCTCTCCCGGACAAGGAAATCGAGACAGCTCAGTGAACCCCACAAAGAGCCAGGGGCCCCAGGGTCCAGGGCTGGTACTTCCTAAAACAATGATGTCGCTGTAAAAAAGCCTTCAGTAAAACTAGACTTCAAGCTAGATCCTAGAACTTGAAACCTAGGAACCCATGGAGTGACAGTCTCTGGTTCCTGTGCGAAGAAAAACCCAAATCAGCTACTCTTTTTGACTGCATGGGTTGGGACCCAGAACCCGCTTCTCATGCCTTTGTCCTCCGTGTGTCCCTGCCTCAGCCCCCCGCCGAGCCCGTCAGGCACCATCACCGCAGCCTATGGCCAGCCTCAGAACCACTCCATCCCTGTCTACGAGATGAAGTTTCCGGATCTGTGCGTATACTGAATGCCAAAAGACAGAGCTCCTCGGAGGGGTGGGGTCTGAGGGAGGGGTTCGCCCTCACAACCCACCCCTGGGACATGGGAATCGAACTGGGATCTCAGAGAAAATGCACCTTGGTTGGCAAGCACCTCCCCAGCTAAGCAAAATGGAGTGGCGGAGGGGGGCGGGGGGCGCTCCCGGCCCTCCCACTTCCTCCTTGTCTTCCCTGAGGGAGATCAGCCTCCTGCTCCTCTGGGGCCAATAAGCATCCCACCTGCCCTTTGTTTCCTCCTTTGTGTCAGCCTGGAGCCGAGCGCCATGGTGGTCTTTTCAGAGGGAGGCTGGAGTCTCCAGAAGCTCCTCCAGAAGCATGGCGAGGGCTCTCATGGGGACGGGTCGGGGAGCAGAGCCGCCAGTCCCCCGGGAGGGAACTAGACAGAGCCAGGGTCAGGCAGAGGAAGGCACAGACTGCAGTCCAGAGGAAGCGGGGGCAAGGCTCCCAGCTCCTCCTGGAAAGTGGTGGCATACGAGGCTGGAAGATGGCTGCGCTCTTCCAGAGTATTCCCTCCCCTCAGTCCGGAGGCCTCCGGCCTCTGGGTGTCCCTTCCACTCTCCTGCTCATGCCGCCAGTTGTGTCCTTGTGAATCTTTCTAGTATTCATATCGAGCCCTTCCAACAGGAGTCCTTCCAACAGGAGCCCTTCCACGCGGGGCAGGAAAGGATGAAAATGAAGGGCGGCAGCCTGGCCACAGAGAGGGCTGCCCCTCCCCAGGCTCGGCCTGCCTCCTGTAGAGGAGCGGGCGGGCTGAAGTGGGCGCAGTCACGTCCTCTGTGGCATCTTCTTACTTCGTTCAGAGGGAGCTTGTTGGGTCCACCTGTGGCCCTCTCCCTTCCAGATGTTTCTCTGAGTGGAGCTTTCTCTCTCTGATGCCTTTCTTCCTAAGGATCCTAGCATGTTTCTACAGCCTCTGGGTTGCGGGAGGGCAGAACGAGAGAATCTGGTTCAAGACGATCTGGTTCTGCATGGCATGAGAGGAGCCGCAAGGGCCCGCAGGCCTGCCCACATCACTTTCTTTGGGAGAAGCTCCCAGCCTGGTCTGGGGAAGGGGCGGGGGAGGAGGTTATGGGGAGTAGCACTTTGCATCTCAAGGATGTCAGGAGTCAACCTAGTGGATATTTCGTTCAAGGAAAGAAGGATCCAGCACCTAATACTGGAATGATCTCTTCACTCTTTGGATGAAGTCAGGACATCATCACTGCCAGTTGGCAAAGCTTGAGGCTTGGGGAGAGGCAGTGGAGACCCCTTTGGGTTCTGGGTTTCCATTTTCCCTGAGTGCCATCCGTGTGCAGAGGAGGGGCTGCTGCAGAGCTGGTAGGCCGCTGTGCTCCCCGCCCCCCCCCACCTCCCCCACCCATCCTCCCTCCAGGGGCCTTTGTGCCTCCAGAGTCTCCTGGGCCCCCTCCAGCGGCAGAACCCCATGGTCCAAAATAGCCCTTTTCTTCTCTTCCAGGCAAACATCCCCTAACTTTTCTGAGCCGATGTAACTCACAGTAAGGTGTGAATGGTCAGATGATCCCTCCCTGGAGAATTTGTTTTTTAAAAGAGGGAGGGTGAGTAGATTTCTTGACCCAAAGGAAACCCTTTTGAGGGTACAATTTTAGGCAGTTTGGGGAAGGGTCAGAAGCAGGATGTTTCTGCTAAGGGGAGGGCAAGCTTCTCAGGCCACTCTCCGGTCACACCCATGCACACAGCCCTGTGCAGACACACGATGAAAGCCTGATTAGTAGGACAAATCTGTATTTTCCCAAACTGGGAAAACCTTAACATACGCACTTTCCCATTACATGTGCAATAAACGGTTTGGGTGGAGGGGGCTATCTGATTCTCGTTCCCGTAGTTTCTACCCGTGGTCGGTGCCCCTGTGCTGTGGGCCTGTGGCTTCCAGACAGTCTGCATGATTACAAGGCCCAAGGAGCCTGGCTCCTGTGCCCCACCCGCACCCCACCCCCACAGCTTTCGGCTGGGTTCTATGGCTCTTGGCTAATGCTCAACCCAAATTTATAAGCATGAACTTAGATTTCTCTTTACCTTACTATCTCTTTATTAGGAAACAAAGTTTAAAATAAAATGTGAAGGCAAATAACCTTTGGAAAAAACTTGAGAGAAAAATCTCAATCTTGAGCCACAAACATGTCTTCCCTTACTGGATCTTTCCATCTTTATCCCCTACTTGACTTTGATGAGAAACCTGGTTTCTTTCTCGTGTCTACTTGACTTTAGGGTCTACCCCATGACAGCTGCACCCTGAGCACTGCCCTTTGGGGTCCTGGTCCTGGGGCTTGGGCGTCACGACCTCAGAGCCTCTTTCTAGAGCCAACCCCAGAACCAGAGATCGGTAGTCCCACTCAGATGCCTCCCCCTCTCCCCCACCCTGGGAATAGAGTGAAGAAAAAGGTACAGGGCTCTCATTCTTCCTACACTCAACCCTGTATCTGTCTGAAGCAGGTCTTTCTTTACATCACGGCTGCTTAGCAGAGATGTGCTTCTTTTGGAGAACTAGCCATTTCTCGAGTGCTCTGTTCTCAGTTTCAGTTTAAAAACTTACACTCACTGGAATATTGGATTGCCTGCTGACATGAAGCAGAACCTAGATTCTAGCCAAATATGCCTCAGAGTCAGAAAGTGTAAGGTGACTGTTAACTCAGACAATTACTTGGTCAACACAGCAGCGTCTTACACACACACACACACACACACACACACCCTTCCCGCAGGCTCAAGGAGAGAGGCAAAGCAGAGTGTGGGGGGCTCTCAGACCCTTGGCTTAGAACCACTGCTTACTGCCTTCCAAGCCCTCTGGCGTCTGGCAGTCCTTTGTCACATGACCGACCCTTTTGGCCACGTGTCTCTGTTCTGATTGTAAGCCAGCAAGTCCATCCAAACCAGCTGCTCCCCAGAGCTGCTGAGGACTCTTGCTTCATGCCCAAGGGGTAGGTTTGGTTAGCACTCAAGGCATGAATGTATTTGAGATTTGAAGTTCTATTAATTTGGTTGAGTCATGTAAGTGGATAAGAAGCCGGTCAGCAGAAAGTACCGATATGATGCTGGAGGCTCCTTGTTTCCCTTGCAGGGGGGTCCCCAGTGCCCTGTGCCTGTTCCCATTTTCCTCTCTCTGAAAAGCAGAGATAAGTGGTTTCTTGACTCCTAGATGCCTCCTCACCAAAGAAAGAGCCCAAACAGGTGAGAAGAATTAGAAAAGCCCTCACTCAGAGGCTGTCTTCTGTCCAGCCTCCTATACAAGTATAAACAGATGAGAAGTGAAAAGGTGGGACTGGAACCATCTACAGTACTTGAGAAGTATGAGGGACATATACAAGCTGCCCTTTGCCCTGGGTGTTCTGGGTCCCATAGGATGTGTTTCAGTCTGCCTAAGAGTCACAGCAGTCTTGGGGTACCGTTGAACAGTTCAAAGACCAGACTTGTGGGCTTCCCTGGGGGGCCCCTGGGTCATGATAGCTTCCAGTTGCTATTACGTGGTCCCCAGGCCTTCTGTCCTGGGCACAGAGAGTGTCACCGAGAAGCGAGACCATTTCTCCCAATCCTTCTCTGTGACCATAAAATGGCAGCTGGCCTATGGGGGTCTGTGGGAAAGGACTAGACCTGTGTGTAAGGTTGAGCGTTAAGCTTAAAGGTAGACAGGAAGGACAACTCATCAGAGAGGTCATGCCTGCTTCCCTTAACCCACAGACCCTGGAAGGCACATCCTCCTGAAACAAGGTGTCTTCCTGGTGTCTGAGGAGGTTTAGGGCCCTGTGCTGCCTCTTCATCCCCTAGAAATCTTCTGGTTAGAGTGACCCTAGGTCTGAAGATTGGGCCCGGCCAGCTGGGGAAGTGGGGAGGAGACGGGGACTGTGAGCAGGGCTCTGTGGCCTGTTGGAGTCAGAAGGCAGTTTTCTGTGCTCTCCTTTAGCATTGGCTGGGTTGGCCGGGTTTTTTCTCCTTCAGAGGACCTTGGGGCCTCGGGCGGTCACCTTCCCCTTCTGAGCTCTTCCTCCGTGAATGTCGATTCTGGCCCGTGGAGTGCAGAGCGGCAAATCCACGAATGCCGCAGCATTGCACAGATTGTAACGTGTCTGTGTCCACTTGGACCTTCGTGACCTGGCTGAGAGTGTTATGTGCCCACCTGCACACATGTGTGTGTAGTGTAGTTCATAGTTGGCAATATATGTACATAACAGCTGAATTATTTACATGGGAGTGCAGAATTAGTGCCTGTGGCAGTGTTCTGTATTTTAAACTCATTGAATCAAATTAGTTTTATTTTAAGGAAGGGGAAAGAGGCTAGGGGTTGGGGGGGATTGTAGGAAGAAGAACTCTTAGCAAGATCATTCTTTAGGATTATTAGTCATGGTTTCCCAATGAGTCTTCATGATGCCCTTTGCAAATAAATGTTAATGTTGTCACCACAGTTGTCTATTTGATTTCTTTAAAGTAAATGGTTTTAGGGGGATGCAAACAGAATCTGAAAATACCAACATTAACAAGTGACATTTAGCCACCTCCGCCTACCATTCTTTACTCACCTAACAAGGAAGGAGAAGAGGAAAGGATGCTAGCAAGATGTAAACATAAAGCTCAGGATTCCCAGCATGGGAGCAGCATCTTCAGATGGGAAAGCCTGGGCCATTTCTTCATCACCGTGACTAGACCCTAGCCCCATAATATAACCCACAGTGGGGGAGACTTTATCTTAAGAATCTGGCTTTCTGGGGCACCTGGGTGGCTCAGTCGGTTAAGCGGCCGACTTCGGCTCAGGTCATGATGTCGCGGTCCGTGAGTTCGAGCCCCGCGTCGGACTCTGTGCTGACAGCTCAGAGCCTGGAGCCTGCTTCAGATTCTGTGTCTCCCTCTCTCTGACCCTCCCCTGTTCATGCTCTGTCTCTCTCTGTCTCAAAAATAAATAAAACGTTAAAAAAAATTAAAAAAAAAAAGAATCTGGCTTTCTGATTCCCTTTACACAGGGTTTCCTGGGAAGCATTCAGTTTTCTTTAATCATGAACTCTTAGAGCATCAAAATATGGGGTTTTATGTGCAAGTGCCCTACACAAATGTTTCCCAGCTGGACTTGATCTATGCTACCCACTGGTAGGTCTAGAGCAATTGACACGTATGTGTATCTCTGTGTGTATATAAGCATTTGGGGGTTTCTTGTGAATTGTAAATGTGTGTGGCTGTAAATCCATGGCCTCAGCGTTGTACAAACACCATGGGGACATATAAAAGAAGCATAACCCCTGGCCTCTGCCCTTTGGAGCTTAGAGTTTCCCTAAGGAGAACACAAGACATACACGCAGCTAGAAACTTGCCACTCGAGCTGGTCTGCGTGCCCTCCTATGCTGAGAATGAGGAGGCTCGGCTGGAAGAGATCACAACTTTCCCAGCAGAATTGGACTCAAGTCCAGGCTCGTGTTGTAAAAAGAGTTTCAAAATGGTGGGGGAAGGTGGAGAGTTCGGGCAAAGAGTGAAGGAGGAAAGGAAAAGAGAAGATCAGTAGGCGGAAACATGGGAAATGGGGTTTGGTAAGGAGAGTGAAGCTAATGGACAAGGGTCCTGCATGCCATGTCCCAGAATTGGACATCGATGGAATTGACTCTTGTACCAGGGAATGTGAGGAAAGAGAGATTTTATATACATTAATATGAAGAACTTGTGTGTAATGGGTTGGGGAGGAGAGGGACTGAAGACAAGGACACCAGTTGGTTAGGAAACTGCTGGATGATCAAGGCTGAGCACTGAGAATAACGAGAAAGGCTGCAGCTAGGCAATATGGGGGGGGGGTGCAGTTTGGGAGTAGCTAGAGGAAAAAGAAAAAGACATGAAGGCTTGAGCCTGAGGGACTGGAAGAAGCATCTGTGTATATTGTGTTGTATTTATGCAGACGTGTCTCTGTGGCTGTGTGTGTGTGTAGGTGAGAACAAGTGTTTGAGAATATCTGTGAGTAGCCTGGACATGCAGTGAAATCTGAATTACCAACCCTCAGCTGTCACACGTGGCTTCTCGGTGATAAAAAGACCACATCCATATTCTCATTAGTCCTACAATAGCCCCCACACTAGGAAGGGAGGGGTGGCTGGATGAGAGAACTAAATCTTGGGAGAAGTTTAGTGACTCGCCTAAGGTCACACAGATAGCTCGATCCGGGGAAGCGTTACCATAGCTTCCCACCCACAGCCCACAGGGGCCCCCCCAGTTGCAGCGAGCTTCAACCAATGGGCTCGTTTCAACCAATGTTGGGCTTGCTCTCGGAGGTGTTAAAAAGAAAACCACAGGCCCAAAATGGCACCATTTAGGCCACGTCACCAGGGCTTAATACCCTACCTACCTGCGGTTTCAACCTCCCTGAGAACTCTAAGTCTAATTCCTTAATCAGGCATTTCCTGATAAGCACCAATCAGGTCATCTATCACACAGGCCCTTTCCATTTGCGCACAGGTCAAACGCAGGCCTGTGCAGGCGCATGTGTGGACACCCTCCCACCCCCAAAGGTCAGGTGATCAGCATAAGACTTCCTGCTTTTCCAAGGGCAAGACCTTGCCTGGAACAAGCCTTTCTTTTCTTTTGCCGGTAACTTTCTTGCCCAACCCTCCTTCCTATAAACATCTTCCATCTTGGGGCACTTGGGTGGCTCAGTCAGTCAAGCGTCCAACTCTTGATTTCTGCTCAGATCATAATCTCCCTGTTTGTGAGATCTCCCTGTTGTGAGGCTAGTCGGGCTCTGTGCAGATAGTGGGAACCTGGTTGGGATTCTCTCTCTCCCTCTCTCTCTCTGCCCTTCCTTGGCTCACACTCTCTCAAAATTAATAAAACTAAAAAACCAAAAATTTTAAAAACCTTCCGTCTTATATAACTCCCCTAAGTCTCCCTCTACTTACTAGATGGGATGCTACTGGACTCATGAAGTCACTTAATAAGACCAATTAGATCTTCAGATTTACTCGGTTGAGTTTTTGTTCTTTAACAGAGGGGTGGTGGGGAGACCCTGCACCCTTCCCTTTAAGACCCACCCACGGAGGGGTGGGCATTTTCATTCCCACGATGACCTATAAAACGTACTACCATGACCTATAAAACATACTACCACGTGGCCACACGGCAACCACTGTCTCTCCAATATATGCTGCTCTTTTTTTTTTTTTTTTTTTTTGGTATATGGATTATGTATTTTTATTTCGTTCACCCAACGGACAAAGTCGGAGTCAGGTACGAAATTTGAAAGGTTTTATTTCCTAACTACAGGCAGCTTTAAGAGGCTGACTATCTGGGGCTATCACGGCCTGAGCGAGTAGCACACCCAGGCTGGGAGGTGGCAGGAGGGCAGGGGAGGAGAACGGGCCTTAGGGTCGACTTCCTGGGAAGAGAAGCCTCTGGCCCCGCTGCACATCACTGGCCCTTCTTGTGGGCGTTCTTGATGATGGCGTTTTTGAACAGCGTCACCAGAGGCGTCTGGCTCTTCTCCGAGGTCATGAAGCCGCCGTAGCGCTTGTCCTTGGGCGGGCTGCCCCAGCGGAAATGCTCCATCTTATAGGGCCCTTCGTCCTTCTTCTCGGCCACCTCGGCCTCTGCCACCAGGCCATACTCCAGGTCGGGCAGGGCCGCGGCGCCGTCGGCCGGGCCCTCGGGGCCGAGCGCCGGCTCCGGCCGCTCCCCGGCCAGCTCCCTCTTGAACTCGAGGGGGAAGGTCTCGACCGACTCGTCCTCGGCGCCGTTGGGGTACACCTTCACGGGGCGTCGCTTCTTGCCCACGGGCTTGCCCCAGCGGAAGTGCTCCATGGAGTAGGAGCGCTTGCCCTCGCGCAGGCCCAGCTCCCCGCCATCGCCGCGGGGCCCGGGGCCGCCGTCGCCCGCCGCGACCTCTTCCTCTTCGCGCTTCTGGCCCGCGCTGCCATTCCGGCGGCCGAACCGGTCCCAGCGGAAGTGGCCCATGACGTACTTCCGGGGGTTCTCGGTCAGCGGCTGCTCGTCGCCGTTGCCGGGGAGCACGGGCGTCTCGGCCGAGAGGTCCGGCTTGCACGCCCGGATGCACGCCTGCGGGGAGGGCGGCGAGCGCGGGGTTAGGGCCGCCCCGTCCTGCAGCCCCGCCCCCGCGCGGCGCCTGCGCGCTCCGCCCCTGCGCGCCCCAGACCCTGGGCACGTGTGGGCGGGTAATAGGATAGGGCTTTGGCGGCCGTGGCCTCCTTGCCGAGGACCTGCCCTCATGGCGCCCGCGGACATCCGACTCGGCTGAGGCAGTCGCCTCTTTTGTCCCCTGGGCCCCTTGGTTCTTCTGCCTCGCAGCCACTAGAGATACCCCATCCCATTCGGTGGTTTACTTATCCCAGGGCTTTTGTGAATAGGGTCAGTTCCTTACCGTTATATGCATGATATATAGGAATTGATCAATAAATGGTAAATCGGAGATAGTTGTTGGCATTTAATGAATATTGAATAAATTGAATAAATAAATATGGTTCAGTTCACGTCTGGGAAGGGCATTGGGCTGGAAGTGGGGGCAGAATCTATTCAGGTGGGAGGAATCTGGCCTCCAGAGCCTATATTTTCAATAATGCCTCAACCTGACCCCAGTGATCTGCAAACCTAACTCATGCCCTACCCCAGCCATCTCCCTGTACATGCCTCAAATGTTTTCCCATGCCATCTTGGACTTTTTTGCGTGGTTTTTTGTTTTGTTTTGTTTTGTTTCAAGTCTTTTGAGCTGATCCTGCACTTTCCCGGATCAGTGAGCTTTCAGAGGGAGTGGTTCACTTCCCTGTCACCTCATTCTGACTGGAGGGAGGCGTAAACAGCCAGGATTGTTTCCATTGCTTGGGTCATGGAGCCTATGTCTCTGCTCTCTGTAAGCAGACAACTAAGTACAGTGCACATTTGCTTGGGAAAATGACCTATAGGCTGCAGCCTGGAGTTCTCAGTGATGTGGGACTGCAAAGGAGGAAACAGAATGATCCCACCCCCTCTGTTGAGTTGGGAATTTCATACTCCAGAGATTTAGAATTATGAAACTGCAGAATATTAACCGTGGAAAGCAAAAACTATCTCATGCTCCTCCCCCCTGGACACATAACAAAGCAGGAGGCTCGGGGACATGAAAGGAGCTTGGCCAGTTCCCACGACTCTTCGGTGGCAGAGCTTAGAACCCATGGGTTCTGACCACGCTCGGAGCTCCTTCCCTGGTAGGCTTTCAGCAGGAGAGGCTGTGCGGTGGGTATCTCCCACTGAGAGTCTCTTGGGTCTCTCCCTGAACTGGAACTCACAGAATACCCTGGGCCCGTTCTTTCTATTTTATTGTTTACTATTTTTCTATTTTAATTTTTACTTTCTATTATCTTTCTATTTTGCATGCAACACATGCAGGTTGCCCTGTGTTTTTGAGTTCTCTTTCTCTCTCCACCTTAACTAGCTTCTCCACTGACAAAACACACTGAATGTAGTGACGTACAGTCCACCCTCACAGGCAGGTGCTGGTAGCAGGATGGAGCTCAGTCACTGACACTGGCAGTGTGTCTTTTAGTCCTTGACTTGGTATAGCTTCTCATTTGTGCCTCCCAGTACACACACACACACACACACACACACACAATTCCATCCTGGCACAAAGGGCCTTTACATGCTTCTGGAAAGGCCGTGGAAGGTCAGTCCTCCAGAAGAATCATGAGACATTTGGCACCAGTTAGAGGAAAATGGCACCCGGGTTCTTCCTTCTCCCTCTAGAGATGATTTGTAGTACTACCTAGCTGCCTTTGTAATTGATAGTAGATAGAAAGGGAGTAAAAATGGAATGAAAATGGCAAGGGACACGAGGTTATTTAAAAAGGAATAAAAAGGCTGAAAGGTTGAAAATACAGAATCAATAGAGCAATAACTATTATTACTGTTACTATCACTCTTATTATTTTAATGGTGATATCTCGAAATAGCTTAAACGGAGTGGGGTCTTCATACAAGAAGACAGGGCAGGAAGATAATCAAGTGGAAATTGTGGGCCAGACCCATCTCCCTAAAGCTGCTTCCTCCCCTCCTTGGCTCAATTCTGGCTTCACCCTAGAGATCTGTTTCTGCCCTGAGCTGAGTTACCCATATCTCTGGGAATGAATTTCCCCTTCCCCACTCCCCTTTCTTTCGTGCCTTCCCAGTTCCAGCCCCAGTCCCATCTGAGGCCCAACCAAGATGGCGGCCATAGCCCACATACCAGCAGGTTACTTTCCGTGGTGAGGTCCTGACACTGGCTGCTCTCCAGGCACCAGCCACTCACTTCCATGGAGGCCTGAAGCAGCAAGGCCAGCAGCAGGGCCCCTGGGCGGCTGCAGCACGATCTCGGCATCTTCCAGGCAGGCTGAGGCTCTGCAGAGGCAAATAAGATTGGTGGGACCCCTACAAGGAGCAGAACAATGTTGGCCACTGACCAGGAAGAACTGTGAGCCAATATTAACAACACATTCACTTGTGGAGCTCAAGGCTTTTTGAGGACAGGAGCAGTTCAAGGAGAAGTTTGGTGTGAGTTGTGGTGGAGAGGAGGGGAGCGGGACCTGGGAAATCTATGTGCAATTTCCCCTTTGTCTCCTATTAAAATCAGATCCCAAAGGAGGTTAGGGCTGGAAGCTATTTTAGAGATCATTTGGTCCGGCCCCTTATTTGAGAGATGAGGAAATTATTATCTCCTCTCAGAGAGAGATAATAATTTGGGTGTTCATGACAAGGCAAGGCTAAGTTGTCCTGTTTCCCTGAACTTTCCTATTTCACCATTTTCATGAAGCTCCAGTCCTAACATGCCAGATTGAAGGAATAACTTGGGAAAGACAAAGGATTCTGAAATTCCTGCTCAAGATGGTCTATTTCCCTCCTGCTCCACCAGGATCCTATCATTCTTCAGAAATTGTTTCCAGGGCACCTGGGTGGCTCAGTCGGTTAAGCGTCTGACTTCAGCTCAGGTCACGATCTCGCGGTCCGTGAGTTCGAGCCCCGCGTCGGGCTCTGGGCTGACGGCTCAGAGCCTGGAGCCTGCTTCCGATTCTGTGTCTCCCTCTCTCTCTGCCCCTCCCCCATTCATGCTCTGTCTCTCTCTGTCTCAAAAATAAATAAACATTAAAAAAAATTTTTTTTAATGTTTCCTACAAATAGTAGGTTTGTATAAAGGCAAATAAAACCTCTGGTCAGTGTGGCCAAAACCTCAGCTAACCTAATTTGATGTCTTGTGCACAAATCACTCAGATGATCACTATTTCTCAGATTTCTGCAGCTTTGAGATTTATTTTAAAGCAGAACCCCATTGTTTTAAAACTGGCTCATCTTCTTGAATATATACCAGACCTCCTCTTGTTCTTAGAGCCTCTCAGATGCAGTCTGAAATAGCTGGACTTAAAGACGCTATAAATGTAGAAGGGAAGAAGATGGACCTACAAAGCAGAAGGGCACTACCCACCCCCCATTGTGAGCACCCACCAAAGACACTTTCCGAGAAGCCAGAAAGTACCTGGGCAGATGCTGAAGTCAAGAGGTCAGGATGCAGTAAAGAGGAGGGCAGTGATGCTGCCTTTTGCCCCCTGTGCCCAACACTTTCCTCTAGCTCTCCCACTGCATTGTCCCCCCTCACCCAAGTCAGCTTCCAGAATTGACCCCAAGTTTATTCATTAGCTCACCACCAACCCACAATCATTTTGGATTTCAGAAGATCTCTTCAACCAGCTGTAGAAAGAAACCTCATGGAATGAGAAAAGTAATTCACATTAAGGGGTGGATGACTAATTTTCTTATCTCTCTTAATGGACATTTGCATTTTAAAATGGTTGCCTAAAAGAAACCTCTCATTTGTGGAAGGGTGGCCAAGGCTTTTTTATAGAGAAGGTTTTGGATATGAAAGTTCTCTCTGGCTTTCATTGTCTACTTTAGAAAGCCATTTCCTTTTCTTTGCCCCAGCCCCACTCCCCCCACCCCCCCACCCCAAAGCTGAGCTAGCTCATGGCTCCCTTCTTGAATGATTGCCAGGCACAATGGGAGTGTTTTCAGAGCAGCCATTAGATGGCGCTGGCAGCCAGTGAGCTGGCCCATCAACACCTCAGGCTGAAGGGGCAACTGGGAGAGCATTGATCCACCTTGGTGTCCAGTCTTGACCAGGGGCAGGCTGCTCCTGTTGTAGAATTTTGATGCTCTAGTTCAAGAATGGAGCCCTAAGTTGGTGGGCAAAGCAATTTAGATTAAAGCTCTGAGACCACACAACACATTTGGGCCATAACGATGCCAAGATTTACAAGAGAAGCAGAAAAATGGTAATTACAGGGGCATCTGGGTGGCTCAGTCAGTTGAGCATCTGACTTCAACTCAGGTTTTGATCTCACAGTTCGTGGGTTCGAGCCCCACGTTGGGCTCTGTGCTGACAGCTCCGAGCCTGGATCCTGCTTCAGATTCTGTCTCCCTCTCTCTCTGCCCCTCCCCCTGCTTGCACTCTCTCTCTCTCTCTCTCTGTCAAAAATAAATAAACATTAAAAAAAATTTGAAAGAAAAATCATAATTACATATCACTATGGGCAAGTGTAAAATAACATATTCATAAAGAAAGAAGTAAAATCATACAGATCTGGCAGTCCCCTCAACTATACTTCAGTTCTCCTCAAGGTTGGTCATTCTGGGATGATGATTTCCATTTTCTAAAAACACACCTCATGATTTCAGGCCTACCTGAAAAGCCCCCAGAGAGCATTTCCTCTCTCTCTACCCCACTGACTGTCTGCGTTATACAACATGGTAACATTCTCACTGCCCACCCTGTCAGAGTTCCATTCTATTGCTAAAAAGTTAGTTTTCTGAAAGCAATTTGTTTTCTTTTTACTTATGTGTATTTTCCATTTTCTACAATGAGCAAATATTACCTTGTGTTATTTTTTTTTACAAACAATAAAGCAATGGGGAGATGTCAAATATTGTGCTTTTTGTAGGTAGGGAGAGTGTTATATGTAATACAATAATTGAAAACCTTGGAAAAATAAATAGAAATTTGTAATTTACTAATCTTGATATTAACTTTATAATGGAACTATACTTATTAGAATTTCATATGCATAGATGAACGCTCTTTGAGCTAAACAAAGCATTGTGTTTGTCAGTCTAAAGCTGTACACTGGCCATGCCCTTCTGTAAAGATCAGAGAAGCAGAGATGCAGAGTTTTCTCCTTTCACCATGATACACAGACATCCAGTCCTAAAACAAAGTGCCAACGGCATATTAAACCATCAAATAAGGTGTAATCTGGGCATATCTTCACAATGGACAAAATAAGTGCACACTTGTACTTTCCTTGGCTTCTTCCAGCAATTCTGTGAGAACCACCACCTCCCCATTTATACACGAAGAATTTGGGGGATCCAAATGCCCTGAAGACTCTCCCTCTTTCCCGGGAAACCTCCTTTGCCTGAGACTCCATCAGCTCAAAGGGCTGCTTCCGCCCTGCAATCTAGGGTCTTGGGGCTGGAATATCCACTGTGCGGTCCCGTGGAGGGCACACACGAGGTGGTTCAGAACCTTGGACAGTTCCCACACAGGCCACCTCTTTTTAACCCCAGCTGGGTAGAGGAGACCCGTGTCTTGATGGGAGCTTAGCCACATCGGGTGCGCTAAGGTGGGCAGGGAAACGGAGACTCAGGGCTCTGAATCCAAAGACCTGAATGCAGGGAGTTTATTGTAACTTTTAGCCTTTACTCTCCTGCTCCCATACCCAACGTTCATCTGCGCTAGAGTATATGGTATCTTTTAAGAAGTGACATGTACCCAAGAAAATCGGGAGGAAGAGGAGCCAAAAGACCGGGCTTTCCCTAGATCTCCCCAGAAGTTTGTTGGAGACTCAGCGGTCCTAGCAGCCCAACTCCCCGGAGAAGGCGAGGCAGCAGGCTCCTGGAAGGCACTCACTGCTTTCAGCGTCGCAGCGTTCGCCCAGCAGCCGAAGCCTAGCCCTCTCTGCTCCTCTTTGGGCGGCTTCCCACGCCGCATTCAGGAAACAGAAAGTTTTCAAGAAACTCGGGACCGCCACGAACCTAAGGCTCCTCAAGTCAGCGATCGGAACCGGGAGAGAGCATCCCGAGGCCCCGGGGCCGGGGGTTCCGGGGTAAGAGCGAGGTTCTGCGCCGCTGCGCCCTTACCTGTGGTGGAGAGGCTGCGCTCTGGGCGAGTCCCGCTGCGCCGGGCGGGGATGCTCCTCGGCCTCGCTAGGTCACTTTTCTTCCTTCCTTACTCCCCGTTCGCCGCCGCCTGGTCCGGGTCGCTCTCCTCGGTCCTTATATACCTGCGGGGCTCGCCCGGGTGGGCAACCGACGTGAACTTCCCGGCAGCGTAACCAGCAACTCCCGCGACCATGAGAAGGGGGGGCCACGGGGAGTTCCAGGTAGGGGCTAGCGCGAGAGCAGATGTGCCCGGAAAGGGGGCTGGATCTCTGCCTCCGGAGGCTGGAATTAACACTGTTCCGCTGAAGGGTGCACCTGGCAGCCATCAGGAAAGAACTTAATTAAGGATGGTGTTGGGTCTCCAGGTAGGACGAGCAGGCGGCTTAGCACCCCGGTGTGGGGCAGGCCTAGGGCGCCTGCTGAGGTCGTTGAGGAGAGGGTGAAGTTACTTGTGTGCGTGCTTGGACGGGCATCTGCCTCCTTCGCATTTGGAGGTAAATATCACCGCAAAGGGGAGTTACGTCTGTAATGCCTCAGATTTCCCCATCGTTTGGAAACTGCGGTGAAGATGTCATGGGGAATCACAATCCCTCTGTTCCAGGTTAGGGGTGCGGTTGGGAGTTTGGGGGGTAGGGGAAAGGGGGGGGGTGTCCAGAGAAGGTCAGAAGTCACTCACCTGAGGCCCAGGGAAGGCCACCTTCTTGGGGGTGCAAAGTCAAGTTGCACTGCCCCTCCTGGGTCCCAGTCCAGATCAGGCTCCCTCCCGCGCCCCAAATCCCCGGGGGGGGGGGGGGGGGGGGGAGGTGCTGTTGCCTTTGAGTATTAATGAGGAGCGGGAAGAAGTTGCTCTGTGAAGAGCAGGCGAAATACTTTCCCTGTGACCTCTACCTTAACCTGGAGTAAAGAAGCAGAAAAAACTGTGAGGAGTCATGGGAGTGGAAGGGAGTGTTGGAACTAAACAGAACTTCCAGTCAAGGCGCTTGTTTTATTTTTTTTAATTCTTTTATTTTTCAAGGAGCTTGCTTTAATCTGCCAATCACAGGAGCTTTCTTTCTTCCCGGTCAGATGTTCTTTCGGATTCCCAAGACTCCCTTGAGAAATTCTGATTAGTGACCTTGGCTTTATATGATTCCACAAACCTTTCCTTTTGGGACCCAGGAAAAAAATCTAAGCTCCTAAACAGTAAACACTGTACTTTATCAGCTGGTCTCGCCCTCTTTCCAGGGTCGTCTCCCACCTGTCCATCTTGCTTCCTGGCATTTCAATCATCCACAACGTCCCCATTCTCATGAAAACTACTTTCTCAAGCCGTCATCTCTTTGTCCTCGCCACTCCCACAACTGGGACCTCCTTCCTGTCTCCACCCACCCAGGAAAATTGGACTCTGCTGCATTAAGATTTACCTTGTCAATTATCACCTGTTGTCTGAAGCCTGACTTGGTTAATTGTGCTACCTGGGGCATGAAACACGGCTTTCTCTGCTCACCAGAGACTCCCATTCCCACCCCACCTGTACGCATAGCTTTTATTGCTAGAACAAATTCCATGCTGTCTTCCGTCTCCCCTCCCACCTACTCCTGTCCCGCTACCACCAGGCTTGTGAGTACTCTAAATCAGATCGTGATTTTCTCTTATTTTTCTTTGTATTATTTCATAATACAATGAGAGGCAGCTGGTGGTAGCAGAAAAGCCAGACGAAGAAAAGTTCAGACTGACCCAGCTTCTGTCCTCCTTTGTTAGCTGAGTTCTTCATTCCCTGTAGCAGAACTGAAAGACCTCTGAATTGCATATAGAATCGCTGGGTGGGTTGGGGAACCAGGATCCAAAGGTGGGGCGGGGGGGGGGGGGGGGGGGGGCAAAAGTTGGCTGGAATCAAGACCCAAAGCAGGCTGCTGACCAGATCCAATTAGAAAGAAAACCAGATCACTCCTGAAGTAGGCGGTTGCTGTTCCCACTTAAGCAGATGCCACCAGGAAGGACTGACCTGTTTCTTTAGCACTAGCTTCTCTTTGAAAGCCTAGAACAGGTCACTTTGATTGAGGTGACAATGTGATTCTCCCCCTTTATTGTGACAATGTGGCGAATGACATCGCTGATTTTTAGTGTTACACCAACCATCTACTCCTGGATTGAGCCTAATTTAATTATGCTCTGTTATCTTTATACAGCACTGGGTTCAATTTGCTAATATTTTATTTAAGATGTTTTATCCATGCTTATGAGCTTGGAGTGTAATTTTCCTTTCTTGCAGAATGCTTGTCAGATTTTGGTATCAAATTTAAGCTGTCCTCATAAAACAAGCTGGAAATCTCTACCCGCCACTCTTTTTTTATAGTTTGGTACAATTGGTAGTCAATGGTGTTTATCTCTTCCCGAAATGGTTGAGATAACTCATCAGTAATATCATGTTTATTTGTTGAATGACTTCGAATTACAGATTCAATTACTTGAATAACACTATTCTAATAATCGATTTCTTCTTGTGTCAGTTTTAGCAGGATGCATGCTTCTAGAAATGTATCCATTTCATCTAAATTTTCTAATTTATTGTCTTAAATTTGTTTTTTATATCTTCTTATTATCTTCTCAGCATCTGTGGACTCTCTAATTATGGTCCCCTTTTAACTCTAATGTTGGTAATTTATGACATCTCTCTTTTTGTCTTGACTAGTTTCTTAGGAGTTTATCGATTTATTAGTGTTTTTAAAGAATCAATTTTAGTTTCATTTATTTTCTCTATTGCATGTACACTTTTATCTATTTCTGAAATTTCTACTGTTATTACTTTTTGCTTTCTAATTCCTAATTAGTTGTTCTTTTTACCCTCTTGAGTTGGACATTAAATGAATGCTTTTACTTACATAGTTGATATTCAACCTTTATTCTTTTTGATATATATGTTTATGCTATAAATTTGTTTTAAAGTATGGCTTTAGTTTAATCTCACAAGTTTTGCTATGTTGTATTTCTATTGCCATTTAGTTTAAAATATCTTATTTTCATTGAGAGGTCTGAATTAACCTGTGGGTTACTGAAAAGTATTCTGCTTAACCTCCAAACATTGGGGATTTTCTAGTTATGTTCTGAAACTAATGTTTAGCCTAATTACCCTGTGGTCAAAGACCATGCTCTATTTTATTTCAGTCCTTTGAAATTAGGGGGGTGGGGAGAGCTGCTTAATAGATGGACATATCCCATTTTTATTAATGTTTTGTATGCACTTCAAAATAATATGTATTTTATGGTTGCTTAAATATTCTATATCCTTTCTTTTTTATTTTTTAATTTTAAGTAATCTCTACACCCAACGTGGGGCTTGAACTCATTAGCCCAAGATCAAGAGTCAAATGCTCTACTGACTGAGCCAGCCAGGCACCCCTCTACATCATTTCTAATTATTTGTCATTTTATTTTATTAGTTACTGATAAAAGTGTGATTTTTAAATCGTCCCATTATTTTCATGGATTTATCTTCTTCTCCCTTTAGTCCTGGCATAAAAATAACTTTCTAAAAATCAAATGGTGAATATGGGGCAGTGGTAGAGGGTAATATAGGATCAAGGATAAAGAGAGCAGAAAGGTACTGAAGCATGGTTACGTGCTGATGGGAATAGTCCAGTGGTGAGGGGGAGATTGAGAGGCGGGAATCAAATAATCCAAGTCTTCTACAAATCCAAGTATTAGTAAGATGAGATCCAGAGGAAGAATCTGACCTTGGAACAGTAGAGGGTCTTCCTCTTCCACAATAGTGGTGGAGGAGAAGAAGGAGGTATAGACACAAGTAGACTTGTAGGATAAGCCATAGGAAGATGAGTGGACTTCTCTCTGAACCAAAGCCTTTACCTTTTAACCCGGTATTTCCTGGGAATTATCCTGAGGAAATTACCTAACAGTCACACTAAATGCTGTTCAAGACTATTCATACAACATTGTTTATAGTAGCAATAAAATAAAATAAACATCTATAATGGGATATAGTTATAAAAATCATGGCAAAGTCATGTAATGAAATACTTTGAAGCTATTCAAAACAATGTAGATATTTATTTCCAGACACACAAAAAAAAGCCACTATGTGTTGTTAAGTGGAGAAAGTATAGTAAGATATAGATATAAATAGAGATAAAGATAGGAATTGAGCTAAAGATGAAAAGATTTCAAAGTGTTGGGGCATCTGGGTGGTTCTGTCGGTTAAGCGCCGACTTCGGCTCAGGTCATGATCTCACGGTCTGTGAGTTCGACCCCCTCGTCAGGCTCTGTGTTGACAGCCCAGAGCCTGGAGCCTGCTTCGGATTCTGTGTCTCCCTCACTCTGCCCCTCCCCTGCTCGTGCCCTGTTTCTCTCTGTCTCTCAAAAATAAATAAACATTAAACAAAAATTTTAAAAAAGATACAAAGTGTCAGTAGTGGTTATTCTGGTTATCTAATTACAAACCACTCTCAAAACTTAGTGATTTGAAACAACACTCATTTTGCTCAGAAATCTGCAGTATGATCAGGGGCCAGCATGTCCCTGCCCCAGTTGGCATCAGCTTGGGTAGCTTAAAGGCTGGTGTCTATGATTATTGAAGCCACTCCTTCACATGACTGGTTCCTGGGCTGGAAAGACTCAAACATCTGGGGGCAAGAAGAGGTGGGGCTCCTCAGACACTCCTTTCTGTCTCTGTGTCTCCTTGCCACGTGGTCTCTTGCATGTGGCTGCTTTGCGGGGACTGGACTTACACAAGGCTTATGTCTCCCAAGCATGCACCTGGAGGTGGTTTGCTCTGCCAGGTAGAGGCAGTGGGGGTGGTCAGCAAGAGCTCCCCAGAGAAGCAAATGCTGAGTCGGGCCGAGCCTTAATACAGTAGGTCACCAAGACGAAGAAAGGAAAGGCAATCCAGACAGAGGGAACAGCATGTGCAAAGGGCTTAAGGCAGGAGAAATCCAGTTATGTTCCTGGCACTCTGGGTGCGTGTAGCAAAGGGAGAGAGAGAATACTGGAAACAGAAGCAGGAGGGGAGGAAGTGAGGACCATTTATGGACTGAGTCAGAAGAACACTCGGACCAAATGTCTATGGCAGTGAGGATAATCAGAGGGGAGGGAGCCCGGAGACAGCAAGGGATGATCAGAGAAGTCCAGTGCTCTGCTCCAGGGCCTGGAGACCAGTGCAGCCAGGAGTGGCAGCGGGGAGGGGGGAGATGAGACAAAGGCGAGGGCATGAAGCACAAAGAGGTACATCAATGTGGGGGAGGGAGTCACGGACTCTTCCCTGTCTAAGGTTGTTGTGGCTGCGTGGCTGGCACAAGGCCACGCCGTGGCTTTACAGCTCCACCACCAGACTCCCTGATCCTAACCCCCCTCAACGACTGCTGAACTGTGTGACTCGCAGCAAATTCCCACCCTCTCTGTGCTTAGTTGTCCCGTCTGTGAAACGAGGGAAATGGTTGCGGGAACCCATGAGGCTGTCATGTGGATGCAATAAGGTAACACACGTAAAGGTCTTAGAGCAGAGCCCGACCAGCCCTTCGGAGCGCTAGCCCTTGTCCTTATTATTATAGAAGCGCTGGCCCAGGAGGACCCCGCCTGGGAGGGGGAGAGGGGAAAAGGCAAGAAAGAAGGGAAAGAAGGAAGGAGCATACAGGGGGTCTCTGGACAGGGTAGATGAGGGCTCCTTTAGAGACGCGGAGTGTGACAACCCTGGGGCTGAGGTGACGCACCCACACCTGGAGGTGGGCACAGGGCCAGAACTGCTCTCGTCATCCCAGCTTTTCACCTTTGAGGGTTTAATTGAAAAAGCAGTGTCACCGGGGTGTGAGTGCGTTACAAAGACAGGTGCAGGGGTGGCCTCCAGGGGCGAGGGAAGAGCTGGGAGGACAGCAACAAGGATGGGTGGCTGGGAGCCCAACACGGGAGGGTGGCCTTGCCCTCAGCCTCCAGGCACTGGAGCCAGGCAATGGGGGACATTTCCCTGGGAGAAGAGGAGCCTCTTGGTGGGGGAAGCCAGGGAGCAGGACCCCGCCAGGCCCCGGTGGACCGGCCCTGTGCTGCAGAGAGGAGGGTCTGTGAGAAGGTTACAGCAAGGTGGATGGGGTGACCAGGGTGGGGCGCTTTGGGCACATTCTGCTTCCCTCCCCCACCCAGGAGCGGAGGAGGGAAGGGAGGGCAAGGAGTAGGGGGAGAGGCTGGGAGGGTCACTGAAGAGTCAGGGTCTGTCCTGGACTCTTAGGTTAGGACAGTTAGGCTCTGACTGGATGCAGGGTTTGCGGAGAGGGAATTTGGGCAGAATTTAGTGTGGGGCTGGGGGCGGGCAGGCTGGGAGGACTAGCAAGGGAGGGGGTTGGGGGTGGGGAAAAGCTGAGACATGCCGACTCAGCTACTGTCCAGTCTGCTCTCTGCCCCAAACCAGGCCCCCCAGGCCCCCGTGGTGCCCACACAGTGCTCCCTCGGAGGTCACCAGGTGTGGTGGGCAAGTGCTGGCCCGGAATGCCCAGATCTGCTTCTATCACTCATTCACTCGACAAATGGCTATCGACTCTCACATGTGCCTGGACAGACCTCTCCTGTGGGGGATTCAGCTCTAGGGAAACTGAAAATAAAGTAGTCAGTATTAACCTGAAAAACAGACACTGCCAGGGCGCCTGGATGGCTCCGTCGGTTGAGCGTCCGACTTCGGTTCAGGTCATGATCTCACGGTTTGTGGGTTCGAGCCCCCACGTCGGGCTCTGGGCTGACAGCGCAAACCTCTTGGGACTCTCTTTCTCCCTCCCTCTCTCTCTGCCCCTCCCCGACTCGCTCATGCTCTCTCTCTCAAAAATAAATAAACTCTTAAAAAAAAGATAGGCAATGGCAGTTATTTTGCCAGCAAAAATGGGTTTATTCGGGGGAGGATGGCAACCCAGGGCACACAAGCTGCAGCAAAACCACAAGCAAGTCTGAGGAATAAAGGAGAGGCGTGGTTTTTAAGGACAAAACGGGTGAGTTGGGAAAGCTGTTATAAACTAAAAGGACACTGGAGTAAACTGGGACTTTGACGGATGACTTTTCACTGGTAGAGCTGTTGTCCTGGGTGATGAGAAAACCTTCTCTTCCTCCAGCTGGAGTAGTAGAGTAGTATCCATGTGCAAGGTCAGGTCTAGGTAAGGTCAGGTCGATCTCTTCCTGTCGCCAATTGACCACAGGTGGTAGGGCATGAGAGCTCCCGACTCCATTGCAGTGAGGTTTCCCATTACTAATTTTCATGTCAATAAATAATTACAAGTTGTGATAAGCACAAGGCAGGCAACTGAGTGGGAGAGGGGAGGGCAAAGCTCCTTCGCAGAAGCAACGGCTGGTGCCAAGACCCCGGGTCAGAGGAGATAAGAGAGTTCCAGGAGCTGCTGGAAAGGGAGGAAGGAGAGGAGGGCAACCCTTGGAATGGAGGGACGTGAGGGCACAGGTCTCGAGGACTGTGATGTTGACTTAGATGATGACTTAGATTTTATGCCAAGAACAGAGGGAAACCAGTGCTGGCTGTTAATCAAGGGAGGAACTGGATCCTCTCGAGTTCCTCTAAGACATGGTCCCGGCTGTTGTCCACAGAACCAAGCAGAGGGCGAACAACCAACGGCTTCCGTTTAGAGTCAGAATCAACAGGACTTGGAGATGTGGGAGTGAAGCAAAGGGAGAGCTTAAAGAAGCTTCTGGATTCTGGTCATGAGTCGGTGGGAGCTGGGAGCCTTCAGAGACATGGGGGAAGACTCTGGGGGCATGGAGGAGGTTTGAAGGAGGAAACCTCGAGCTCTGCGGCCTCAGGCAAGTTACTCCTCCGAGTTTCCCTGGGGACTTTCAAAGCCCCATCTCCTAGTGCTCACGAGGGTTCTTGCACACTGAGCAGGTGTAAGAAATGCTAACTACCGGTAGATTCTCGGCAACTGAAACACTAAGAATTCTCCAAGGGGAGCCTGATGGGGGTGGAGAGGGCAAAGAGCTAGCCTCCACAAAGGGGCCCTGAAACCTGGAGCAGAGCAGAGGGGAAAGTCCCTGGTGCCCCCTGGCCCAGGGAGTGGGGCGGGTCCCGCTGCCCCCTCTATCCCCTGCCACCCACACTTCCCGGCCCCAGCCCCTTTCACGGAGCTGCCCGTTCAGCACTGCAGCTGGGCCACTTCTCGGGCCTTCAGTTTGACCCCAAGGGCAGAGAGGAATCAATTTGTGCAGAGAATTGGAATGAAAGCGATTTCAATTGACCTTTGAGTGGGGTTTTAATTTGCTTTATTACAGACAAAGGGGCCTCATGAAGAGACCCTTGAGACTGCTTTTATCCACTAATGCGTGCATTAGCACAGCAGCCTGGGCCTCGTCTGGATGCAGGGCGGGCAGAGGGGGAAAAGGCCAGAGAGGGCCCAGGAGCCAGCGTCCACGCCCCTCCCAGGAACCGGTTCGCAGGCCCCTCAGGGTCCAAGGCAGAATCACACGTGGAGGAAGAAGCAGCGGAAGGTTCCAGCCCCAGGTCTGCTGCTGGGGTGCCTCGAGACCTGGGCCGGCACCTCTGGGTTGGTCTCTGAACAGTGGCAGGGAGGGGACTTGTGGAGTGGATGGCCCCTCAGTCCCGGCCAGGCCCGATGTTCTGTGGTTGTAAGCTCATATCTGCAAACTCTGGGGTAAAAGTAACTGGTTTTATAGAATGTGGCCTCGAATGGGGACAGCAGAGCCTGCTGGGCTAAGGAGCAAAGCTCTGTCCTTCCTCCTCATAGGTCTCTGTCATGCTCTTCCCGGTTTTCTTGACATTTCTGCTCTAGTCCCCTCTATGGGCCAGTCAGATCTCTGTTCTCTTCTCCCCCAATTCCAAAGGAAGCCAAGGGGGTGGCTTGATGAATTCCCTTCTCCTCTACTGGGCAGAGCCCTGCAGGCAGCTTCCTGGGGGGGTCCAGGTGGCCTACAGAAAGCCAGCCCCAGAGCAGAGAGCCCCCTGAAATTGCTTCTCTACACAGGGCCAATGTCAGTGCCACCGGGTAGGACAGATGCCTGTGAATTCATATTTACAGTCCCACGTTAGAAATGTCACCCACTCTGTACGTGGGGATGTGGCCACATGGAACCATGGGTATGTTCTTTCAGAACCACTCCCTTATCCTAATCCCTTTCTTCAAACTGAGGGCTTGTTCCTTTGCAGTCAAAGTGGACTTCCCGGGGGGCGCCTGGGTGGCTCAGTCGGTCAAGCGTCTTAGACTCAGGTCATGGTCTCCCGGTTGGTGGATTTGAGCCCCACATCAGGCTCTCCGCTGTCAGCACAGAGCCGGCTTTGGATCCTCTGTCTCCCCCTCTCTCTGCCCCTCCCCCGCACGCACCTGCATGCACACGCTTGCACGTGCGCGCATTCTCTCTCTCAAGAATGAATGAACACTAGGGGCGCCTGGGTGGCGCAGTCGGTTAAGCGTCCGACTTCGGCCAGGTCACGATCTCACGGTCCGTGAGTTCGAGCCCCGCGTCAGGCTCTGGGCTGATGGCTCGGAGCCTGGAGCCTGTTTCCGATTCTGTGTCTCCCTCTCTCTCTGCCCCTCCCCCGTTCATGCTCTGTCTCTCTCTGTCCCAAAAATAAATAAAAAACTTTGAAAAAAAAATTAAAAAAAAAAAAAGAATGAATGAACACTAAAAAAAAAAAAGTGGACTTCCTGGAGGTGGGGGTCTTAGTGAAGATGTCACCGACATTAAGGGGACACCAAGCTCTCCTACGTGATGTCCCCCTGCAGCCACCAGTTCCAGACAGAGCCCAGGTGCCAAGAGCCACCATTCTGATGCAGTGATGGTCAGAATGGTTGTTTTGTAGGGAAATGCCTTTGTTGGACAGCTGCTTTTCCAGAAGAATGCGGAGTTCTCTAACCAGGAGTTGAAGTCAGGAAAGTGACTCGGTGGCCAGGAAGGACGCTGATAATGCACATCCATTAGCGCATCACAGGAGAGGCATTCAGAAGCCCAGAATTGTCCTCCTCCTCCAGATCCAACAATGGCTTCGGTGGAGGGGCTTGAAGTGGCCTTTCTACAGGCACTCAGCTCAGCCCCTATCTCTGAGCCCCACCCGCTGGTGCCCCGCTTCCATTTCAGGCCCTGCTCAAAGGAATGGAGGTCCGGAGAGCCCACGCCCTGCCCTCAAGTCCCGTTGCCCTGGGAGAGTGACGCCAGGCTTGGGCAGTGCCGGTGCACCATGACCTGATCTGCCACAGCGCCAAGAGACCCGCTATTCCGCACATGCGCCTGAACCTGGGTGTGCATGTGTGGGGGGGAGGGGCAGGGGGAGGACGTGAGCAGCGCAAGGACATCTGGAAGGTAGTTTGATCTGGTTTTTAAGAAACTGCCTAAATCTTTCTGTCCAGATGAAAGTGATGCCCTTGGGGCAGCTGAGTGGCTCAGTCGGTTAAGCATCTGGCTTTGGCTCAGGTCATGATCTCAAGGTCTGTGAGTTCGAGCCCCGCGTGGGGCTCTGTGCTGACAGCTCAGAGCCTGGAGCCTGTTTCAGATTCTGTGTCTCCCTCTCTCTGACCCTCCCCCGTTCATGCTCTGTCTTTCTCTGTCTCAAAAACAAATAAACATTAAAAAAAATTAAAAAAAAAAAAAAAAGCATCCCCCTGTCGTTCTTGATACCTGTGGTGGGGCCGGGGCTGGGACTTCCTGCAGACCCCTCTGGAAGAACTGCCCCAACACCAGTTTCTAAGTCACCCAAGAAGGCCAGTCTTCTGACTCCAAAGTCACATTTTTAAAAAATGTTTATTTTTTTATTATTTTTTTTTTATTTATTTTTGGGACAGAGAGAGACAGAGCATGAACGGGGGAGGGGCAGAGAGAGAGGGAGACACAGAATCGGAAACAGGCTCCAGGCTCCGAGCCATCAGCCCAGAGCCTGACGCGGGGCTTGAACTCACGGACCGCGAGATCGTGACCTGGCTGAAGTCGGACGCTTAACCGACTGTGCCACCCAGGCGCCCCAAAAAATGTTTATTTTTGAGAGAGAGACAGAGACGGAGACAGAGAGAGACAGAGCTCAAGATTGGAAGGGCCAGAGAGAGAGGGAGACACAGAATCCCAAGCAGGCTCCAGGCTCCGAACTGTCAGCTCAGAGCCTGACACGGGGCTCGAACTCCCAAACCGTGATCATGACCTGAGCTGAAGTCAGACGCTTCACCGACTGAGCCACCCAGGCGCCCCTAAAGTCACATTTTTAAAAATGCATCCATTATATTCCTCTTATTTCTCCTTTATATTATAGTTAGGTCTGTATACTGAATTTTTTTCTGGTTGTGGTGGATGTGGGAAGGTTATATTATCTGTGAATTTCAAGGTAGTAAATAAGATCTTACAGAATATTTCCTTTTAGAAGGGAGTTTTGCTGCTGGTGGGAATGTAAAATAATGGAAAATAGTTTGAGGTGCCTCAAAAAGTTAAACATAGAGTTACCATATGACTAAGCAATTCTACTCCCAGGTCTATATCCCAAAACTTAGACACGAATGTCCGTAGCAGCATTATCCATGATAGCTAAAAAGCGGAAACAGCCCAAACGTCCATCAACCAAAAAATGGATAAACAAAATGTGGTATATCCTATACTGTGGAATATTATTTGGCAATCAAAAGAAATAAAGTACTGATAGATGCTACAACACGGATGGATATTTAAAACGTTTTGCTAGGGGGAGGCGCCTGGGTGGCTCAGTCAGTGAAGCATCCGACTTCAGCTCAGGTCATGATCTTGCAGTTCGTGAGTTCGAGCCCCGCATCGGGCTCTGTGATGACAGCTTAGAGCCTGGAGACTGTTTCAGATTCTGTGTCTCCCTCTCTCTCTCTGCCCCTCCCCTGCTCATGCTCTGTGTCTCTCTCTCAAAAATGAAATAAACATTAAAAAAAAAAAAGAACAGGCGAATGCATTCAGACAGAAAGTAGACTAGTGGTTGCCTCGAAGGTGTTGGGGAAAATGGGGAGTGACTGCTTATGGATATGGGAGTTCTTTTTGGAGTGACGAAAATCTTCTAAAATTGTGGTGATGATTGCACAGCTCCGTGAATATAATAAAAGCCATTTTACTGTAGACTTTAAATGAATAAATTATGAATTATATCTCAATGATACTGTTATTTAAAAGGGGGTAGTCTTTTGAGAGACAAAGATGTGGCTACAGAGAAAGGCATGTATCAAATCTTTCAATGTAACAAAAGAGGAGGGTATCCTGCGGGTGTTAGGCTATGTAAGCCACCCTGACCTACTATCCCTTTGTATAAGAAAAAACACCCAGTCTTTCCTCCTGTGTCTTTGCTGTGTGTCTCCTCACTCAGAACACTTCACTTCTGACATTTCTGATCACTTTTTTTTCCCCACATCAAGGAATTTTCCATAACACCAAACGGGTGTCCTATAATTTCACTCAATTCCAACACTATCTACCTGGTCAGATCCCACAGGCTAAGGGTCCTTCCCAGAAGCCTTCCCCCACCCCACTCCAGATGCCAATCGCACATTGCAGATACCCTGGTTACCCCCGACTTCTGTCTGATTTGGCTACAAGTCGGAGGTTCCCATGACCCTTTGCTCAGGTTGGGTTAATTTGCTAGTGCAGCTCACAGAACTCAGGGAAACACGCATATGGTTTTTTCGAGGATATGACGGAGGATACAGCTGGACAGAGGGCAATAAGTATAAAATAGAATAAGGTCTCTGACTGCCTCTGGGTATTAGGGAAAAAGAACACAATACCACTCGAAACTGAAAAATCAAGTAACGGATGTTTATTTCCGTTTACAGAAATAAAACCCTAAGCAGCAAATTAGTGGGCAAGAGAGGGAGAGAAGTAGTTCACGGTTAATGCCAATATGACTCCTATTGGGAAACCAAGAGACAATATCTGAATCTCTAAATAAAGAAGTAATGAAAGGTCTTACATAATAAGAGTATTCATCAGTGCTAATCACTGAACGATAATATACACCTTGTTCAACACCGCAGAATGAGAAAGAAAACATGGTCCATCTAGTGAAAAATTCTGTTTGGTAGGTATAACATACCGTGTGAATTGAGGTATCGTGTGAAATATAAAGCAATATGACAGGGGCGCCTGGGTGGCTCAGTCAGTTGAGTGTCCAACTTGGGCTCAGGTCATGATCTCGCGGTCTGTGAGTTCAAGCCCCGCGTCGGGCTCTGTGCTGACAGCTCAGAGCCTGGAGCCTGCTTCCGATTCTGTGTGTGTGTGTGTGTGTGTGTGTGTGTCTCTGCCCCTCCCCCGCTCATGCTCTGTCTCTCTCTCTGTCAAAAATAAATAAACATTTAAAAAAAATTTTTTTAAAAAAGCAATATGACAAACTGGGACCCAATAAAGCATATTCATATATGTAAATGGACTTGAATCATCTATAAGGAAAAAATATTTTTAGATAGGTTTAAAAAATCCAGTTGATTGCTATATAAAGGAACATACATGTGGGGTGTCTGGATAGCTCAGTCAGTTAGGCATCTGACTCCTGATTTCAGCTCAAGTCACGATCACAGAGTTCATGAGACCGAGTCCAGGATCAGGCTCTGCACTGACAACATAGAACCTGCTTTGGATTCTCTCTCTTCTCTCTCTGCCTCTCCCGAACTCGGGTGCACACACTCTCTTTGTCTCTCAAAATAAATAAATAAACATTAAACAGGAAGAAAGAAAGAAAGAAAGAAAGAAAGAAGAAAGAAAGAAAGAGGAAGATCAAACAACAAAAGTAGAGAGGGCATCATTTTGGAAGAAAATTTATAAAAAATTATGGTGTATTCCTAGAAGAAAATACCACTTGAAAAAAGAACAAACCACTGATACGATGACATGGATGAATCTCAAAAACATTACACTGGGTGAAAGAAGTTGGAAGCATTCATGATGTATGGTTCTGTTTGTATCAAGTTCTCCAACAGGCAAAATTCATCTAGGGTGACAGAGGTCCCATGAGTATTGACCCTGGCGATGGCGAGGAGGGCTGGCCAGGAAGACACTTGAGGGAACTTTCTGGAGTCAGGAAAATGTTCTAAGTCCTAACGGGCTGTGGGTTACACACGTGTCTGCGCTTCTCAGAAGCGAGCAAAAGGTATACTCACCGCGTGTACAAGTCGTGGTAGGTAAATTATATGCCAATTGGAAAGAGAAGGGACTGGTGGCCGTGTTTGCCTTTAAAGGGTCTCTGGATTCTTTAGCAGCCCCAACTGAGCAGGGCAGGGTTGCCCACACACCCAGCCACCCGAGCAGCACAGGCTGTCTGCGGTGCTCTGGTCCCCAGGGCTGCTGGTGGCCTTGCCTTGAGAGCACCGGCCAGCCGGAGACAGTCATTGAGAGGAAACAATTGTTGCCTTTTCAGCGGAAGCCCGGGGTGGGGGCAAAAAGAAGGTCTGCCAGGCTCTGCCTTTCCCTAACAAAGCCGTGACCTCTTCTTGAGCAGTTGCTGCCTGCATTCTGCAGCCTAAATAGGGAGAGGAGGGGAGGGAGGTTGGAATAAAAGGGGGTAGTCACATCTCCGTCTCTTCCCTCTGCTTTTAAAAAGCTTGAGCTACTGCGAGCAGAAGTGATTTGCTGGGTACCGGGCTGAAGAGGCAGATTTCCCAGATGGAGCTGCCGGGGAGACGAACCCGGGGAGGGGAGAGGCTTTCAGGAGGGCATTGGCCTGGCTGCATCCGCGCAGGCAGGGGAGTCATGGGCCTTTGTGCCCGCGGCCTTCAGCCCATGGCACTCACAGTAAAGTGGCTGGAAGACAAAGGCCCCGGAGCCCCGTGACTTTCTGCCGGAGTATGTTTCAGACACTAATGACGGCCAGACCCCGGTAATGGGATGTGAAGGGCGTGGAGGGGGGAGGCCAGGGCAGGGTGCCTGTCACAAGTTCTCGGGGGCCTGGGCTCTCTCCTCCACAACCGGCCCCTTCTGCTGCCCATGCAGGGGCCTACCTGGCCATCTGGAATGACAGACTCGAACCCCAAGGCCCACATGCGGTCGTCAGGGGTGTGCCCCTCATAGTTGAGGAAGGGACAGGGATGCACGCTGTCCGGTAATCCTGAGATTGGCCAGAGCGTGTGACCCAGAGGGGTCGGTGGGGGCCAGACGCGAGAGGGGCTCCTTCCCACATGAGCACGCAGAAGCCTCTCCCTCAGATTGATGGCATTGAGTGCCTCTAGGTTATAGTAAGGTGCGTCGTGATGTGAAAAGATTCTCATGCTATTATTGCGTGATAAATGGCAGGCCGTAAGTCAGTGTCTGTGGTGTGAGCCCATATTTGCTGTTTTCGAAGAGTGTAGACAAGAAAACTTAAAACTCTGAGGGGAGGGTGCCGCATGTTAGCAATGCTTATCTGGGGAATACGGGGAAGTTTTTCTTTTCTTTTTGCTTGCCTCTACTTGCCAGACTTTCTGAAATAAGCATATAGTCCTTCTGTAAGACAAAATTTTTATTAATCATAAATTTTAGGGGCTTCTGGCTGGCTCAGTCGGTAGAGCATCCAAGTCTTTTTTTTTTTAATGTTTTAATATTTATTTTTTTTATCTTTTTTTTTAAATTTTTTTTTTAACGTGTATTTATTTTTGAGACAGAGAGAGACAGAGCATGAACGGGGGAGGGTCAGAGAGAGAGGGAGACACAGAATCTGAAACAGGCTCCAGGCTCTGAGCTGTCAGCACAGAGCCTGATGCGGGGCTTGAACTCACCGACCACGAGATCATGACCTGAGCCAAAGTCGGACGCTTAACCGACTGAGCCACCCAGGCGCCCCATGTTTATTTATTTTTGAGAGAGAGAGAGAGAGAGAGAGAGAGAGAGAGAGACTCTTAAGCAGGCTCCACATTCAGCTTGGAGTCAGACACAGGGCTCGATCCCACGACGGTGAGATCCTAATCTGAACCAAAAATCGAGAGTCAGAGCCAGCCAGGTGCCCCTGAGTTGGCTCTCTTTTAAGATGAGGAGACGGTTTGGAAAAACGGTCTGTTCCCTAACGGGCCGGATGGCAGGCGTGCCCAGAGACGAAAGTGCTGGCAGGCACTGACAAGATGGGTATCAGACACAAAAACGGACTCTCACTCATAGTTCAGGGAATGTAAACTGAAACCAGTTTGCTGGGTTGTAAATCTGGATTTGTGTACCCGTCCTGTCAGCATACCTACCTGTCCTTTACCACGGCAATCCCATCTCTGGGATTTGTCCTCAGAAAGTGCACAAATCGGTGCATGGAGATCTATGCAGAGGGGTGTCTGCATTTGTAAGAGGAAAAGACGGAAACAACGTGCGTATCCATCAGCTGGGGATTGCTTTAATAGGCCGTGGTGCTTTCGTATGCTGAAGGGACGGCGAGCCTCACGAAGCCGGCGCGGTACCTGTCTCTTCAACATCACATCAGAGCGTGCGTGGCACATCCCTTCCTTTGTTCAAGGAAGGAACAAACGAGTGAACAGACAATAGCTATTTTAGAAGCACGACACTGAGGTCTGCTACTGCAGATGGGCAAAGACAGCCAGTGTATTGCTGAGTGGCAAACACGGGTCTCAAGCCAAGAAGGCGGGTTTGCACTTGTGTTTGTTTAAGTCTGGAAGAATTTCCCTGAAAGCAAAACACAAAGGGCTTGGGAAGGACGCGCCGCAGGTATGAACAGTGCTTATTGACAGATGAATTGGATTATAGAGTCCGTTTATTCTTTTTATTTATCTCTTCCGACTCTTCTGTAATGGCCACGTTTCAGTCTTCTACGAAAAAGCACAATGGTGAGTTTTATTTTTTTTAAGTTTATTTATTTATTTATGTAATCTCTGCACCCAACGCGGGGCTCAAACTCACATCCTCCAGAGATCAAGAGACGCGTGCTCCTCTGACTGAGCCAGCCGGGCACCCCACAATGTTAAGTTTTAAAAACAATAATGTGGAAGTGAATTCCTGACCCACAGAATCCTTGACTGTAATAAAATGGTTACTTTGAAGCTGCTAAGTTTGGGGGATTGAGCTGTTACAAGAATCAAAACAGGGGCGCCTGGCTGGCTCAGTCGGAAGAACACGCAACTCTTGATCTCGGGGTCATGAGTTCGAGCCCCAGGATGGGCGTAGAGATTATTAAAAAATAAACAAAGTTTAAAAAAAAAAGAATCAAAACAACGATGATTCGGAAGAGTATTCAGCCTTTATCGCTTATGGTTTCTAAATAAATACTATTCCATGACAGAGACAATTCTACAATTTGTCCAATCAACCAGCCACTGACAGCCACATATATCATGAGTTTTTACTGTTCATTTATTCACTAAATATGTATTGAGGATCTATTATGTGCCAGGCATGCAGTGAGGTGCTGGATATTGGGAATGCTCTGGTAAACAAAGAGGGTTTGTTCTAGAAGCTTACGCTCCAGTGAGAGACAGACACTTAAGAAAGTAAATGTTCAAATAAATGGATAGTTACAAATTGTGAAACATACTACGGAGGGAAAAAGATAACTCCCAAGAATCTCTAATATGGTGCAACATTTGAAACTTATAAGGATCAAGATAATAGTGATAAACGGTGCCGGGGGCGGCACAAGCAATTAGCACTGGGAAGAGCCGAGAGCTGTTTAAGGAAAGAAAGATAATCAGAGCGCAAATTCGTCTCTGCAGAGAACAATATTTACATAGTCCTGATGATTTCACTCAATGTAAAATATAAGTTTGGGGGTGATGGAATGGAGGTAGCAGGGTCTGGGGAAGTCAGCAGATGCTTTAAATGGGTAACTCGGAACGGGCAGCGGTAGCATGTTATTTAGGGAAATGGAGTTAACTACCAAAACACACGGTGAAAAGTGGTTATTTCTGAGGAAGTGGAGTGGAGTGTGTTGGGAAAGAGGTGAGCGGTAGACCAGTTGCTTTTCATTCATTCACTTACTCAACACATACTTGCTGAGCTAGTTTGGTGCAAGGCCTTGTTCTAGGCACTAGGGATACAGGAATAAACAAAACAGCTAAAACAAAAATAAACAGCTAAAAGATGGAGTTTATATCCAGAAGGGAAGACCATAAATAAAATCCTTACTGTGTTACAGAATAGTAAGTAGGGGGGGGGGGGGGGGGGGGAGGAAGAGGAGAGAAGGATGGGAGGGGGAAGGAGTTACAATTTCAGATAAGTGGGCCAGAGATGGCATCACTGAGTGACATGTAAGTAGATGAGTGAAGATGGCAAAGGAGACAGCCATGTGGACGTCTGGGAGAAGAGCATACCAGCAGCGGGAAGAGCAGGTGCAAAGGCCCTGGGGTAGGAGTGGTCCTGGTGGGTCTGAAGAACAGTAAGGAGACCTGCGAGGCTGGATTGGAGCGAGCAAAGGAAGAGAGAGGTAGGAAACAAAGTCGGGGAGTTAATTGGCCGCCAGATCAGGGATGGCCTTGTGGGCCACTTAAGAGTTGAATTTTCTCAGTGGCTCAGTCGGTTAAGCATCTGACTCTTGATTTCAGCTCAGGTCATGACCTCATGGTTTGTGAGTTCAAGCCCCGCGTTGGACTCCACGCTGACAGCGAGGAGTCTGCTTAGGATTCTCTCTCTCTCCCCCCGCCATGTCTCTCTGCCCCTCCCCCACTTGCGCATGCAAACAGTCTCTCTCTAAATAGATAAATAAGTAAATGAATAAATAAAACTTTAAAAAAAGAGTTGAATTTTCTCACCAGGTATATATATATATATATATATATACCTGGTGAGAATATATATATATATATATATATAGCTCTGATTTAATTTTTAAATGTATTTTAAGGAAATAACTCTGCTAGAGAGTAAATTGGAGGGAGCAAGACTGGAGATGGGGATCCCAACAGGAGACCGCGAAGGCCGTTCAAGTGAATGGATGGGGTGTTGGCAGTGGAGACGGATGGATCGAACCGTTTGGGATCCAGTTGGGATCCAGTTGAGAGGTCTTGTTGATGAACTGGGGTCAAGAACGTAGGCAGTTTTGTCCCCAAGTGTGTGGCTTGAACGGTTAGCTGTGTGCCTTGTACCAAGACAAAGGAGAGAGAGAGTGTTCACATGATATATTGACTCACTGAGTCTCACAGTCCTCCGAGGCCTCTTGGGGGAACCTCTAAAGCCCCGTGGCTGGAACTCACACATTACCCACGGGAATGGAAAATGGTGCCTCTGCTTTGGGAAGCGGTTTAGCAGTTCCTCAAAAAGTGAAACGTAATTCCATTCCTGGGTGTCTCTCCGGGAGAACTGAAAATGTATTCACCCAAAAACGTGTACACAAATATCCATAGCAACACTCTTCATAATCGCCCCCAAATGGAAATAACCCAAATGTCCATCCATGAATGAATGGATCACCAAAATATGGCGGTATAAAGTGACATTTTATGTGAACACAAAAAGGAATGAAGCGCTGACTCACGCTACAACACGGATGAGCCTCGGAAACAGGCTCAGTGGAAGACGTCAGAGGCAGAAGGCCGTGTATTGTGTGATTCCGTTTATAGGAAACGTCAGCACCGGCAAATTCACAGAGACAGAAAGTCAACTCATGGTGGCCTAGAGGCTGGGGAGAGAGGGGAATGGGTAGGGACTGCTTGTGGGTTGGGGTTTCTTTTGGGGGTGATAAAAATGTTCCAGAATTATCCAGTGGTTATAGTTGCACACCCTTGTAAATATACTAAAAGCCACTGAAATACACACTTCAAAATGGCGAATTTTATGGTATGTGAATTATATATAAAAAAAAAAAAAGACAGTTGGCTGAATGGGACTGGGGCCATTGGGAGGTTGGGACAGAAGACCTAACAGAGGGAGACTCAGCACAGAGAGGACATTTGCAACCACGGGAACTGAGAGGTGCACCAACAGAGCACATAGTGGGGAGAAGCGGTGGGAGCCTGGTGCCCCATTTAGAGCCCCATTTAGAGCGTGCGTGGCAGAGAAGGGGCCCATTAGAGACCCAGAAGGGGAGGCCAGAGAGGGGGCAAATCAGGAGCCTGTGGAGCCACAGGCTGCAGAAGTCATTTTAGACGGTGCTATTTCAAAATACGGTCCACCAAGCAGGGATGCCCAGGTAAGAGTCTCCACCTGTTTCTCTAGGTTAAATCCTAGAGGCAGAACTGGGTCAAACGACGTGGGCCCTTGTAATTCCGAGAGTTCTTGTAATTCTTCCTCTCATCAATGTTGAGTGAAACATTAGTAATGGACAAAACCTATTTCTGTTCTGGATCGGGGAGTGAGAGAACCAGGGTGCCCGCCAAGTAGAGAGAGGACCAGAGCCGGCTCAGGGGCCTGGGAGAACAAGGCGAGGTTTGGGTTGCTGGCCATGACCTGGCCCAGAGGGCAAGTACCAGAGTAACTCGCAGACCTTGGGAACCTTGGGGGCGAGGTGATTTGTACTGTGGGAACAGAGCCCATCTGAGAGCCCAGGAGAAGGAACAAAGTAGAAGGGGGCACACAGTACAGGGCAAGAATCCTCATCCCGAAATCCCGGGTGGTCACTAAGCCGCTCTGTGACCGTGGATCAGTCACTTGACCATCCTGGGCTTCAGATAACTGTCAAATCTGAGTTCTGACCAGGCATTTCTGGCCACAATCCTATGCCCTTCAGAAATCTGTATTTCCTTTTTGAGAAGAAGGACAAATCTTCCTTTTCACCCCAATCACCAAAATCAAGACCGTTTTTCCTTCAGAGATTTTACTCTTGCAGTGGTTTTTCCGTTCTCTGTAGGGGGTCAGGAGGTCACTGATTTTGAGCAAGCTCTATTCGGAGCAGCTCAGTCCAATTCGGCAAATTCAGTTTACTGCGTGTCCCAGATGCAAAGCCACCACCATCATTCGCCAGGATGGCCAGTCTCCCTGCTGCCACCTGGTGCCTGTACAGACTATTCTCAGTGCAGCAACTCACGCGGAGCAGAAGGCAGAGTCTACAAGAGCCAGCCCACGGGATCTGGGGGATCTTGCACCCCTACAGGACCCACACCTCACACACACACACTCCTGGCTGAGCAAACACATTCCCACCTGAACACACTGCCTCAGGGCCTTTGCTCTGCCTTCTCCCAGAGGGCCACTAGTCTAGCTCCCTTATTTTATTAAGGTCTCTGCTCAAAATCAACCTCCTGGGGTATTTCCCCGATCTCTTTGTACAAAACAGTACCCCAGCCTATCGCTGTCAATCCCCTTCTCTTGCTTGTTTTCCTTCAGAGCACTCAGCACCACCTTCACATGGAGTGCTTCTCTGTGCCCCCAGCCACCACCAGACTTGTGAGTTTCCCGAGCACCTGGTCTGTTGCTTCCCCAGTACCCGGAGCAGTGCCTGTGGAGACGAGGCAGTTGGTGCATGTTGGGGGAGAATGAACGAACCTGCCCACAAGCCCCAGCCACACACAAGTCAGTACCGCCTGCTTTTTTGAATGGACACCCAAATAAAAACACAGGTTTCTAAATAAGCCCTTGACTCTCTTTGCAAGGCTTAGAATCTCTCCAGGCCTGGGTTTTGCTGTGTAAATCTGAAGGTTAGCAAGCCGGGGACAAGCTCCAGGAAGGTAGAGCTTGAGTCCTATTAGCAGAGAAGACACTCGGAGGGGCTCAGCACTCCATAAATGGTTCAGAGGAGGTGCTGGGCCAGTGGAACAGGTTGTGTTCTTCGCACAAAAGAAAAAACAAAAAGAGAGAGAGAGAGAGATACTTTTGCCCCCAATCTGGGGAACTGAGATCTAGGTGTGGGGGGAAATGGGATTGATTCCTCTCATCAGAAAGGTCCCCAGGCACGTAACTAAGCCTGCACGTTAAAGTGTTTAGAAGAAACTTGGTCTGATGGGTACTGAGGAGGGCACCTGTTGGGATGAGCACTGGGTGTTGTATGGAAACCAATTTGACAACAAATTTCATATTAAAAAAAAGAAGAAACGGTCTGGCGGTTACAATCCCCAACAGTAGGGCAGCCCTGCCCTCTGGTGGCCACTTAGTGCAGTGCCACCCCGGAAAAGCTTAGACAACCATTGGGGGATTTGTCGTAGAAGTTGCCGGACTCCCTTGTAGACAACCGAGAAGCCCGAAAGTAAGGGAATAAAAAGTAATCACGTACCCTTAACACCTCTGGTGCCACTGGAGTTTCCAGTCCTGCCTGTTTCATACCTAGTTCATTCCTTCAATCAAGTATTTCACGGCACTTAACCTCCCGGCTGTAATCACTCTATTTTTTATCTTGATATGCTCACTTCTATCGTAACCTGTGTTGCCGCAAGGCCTTCATAAAGATCACTGCAGATGGCTAGATGGAAGCCCACTGAGTTAATGTCCTCAGCCATCGGTCCAGTATGTGGGTGGCTTCTTCTTCAAAGCAGGGTGAGGCATATGAGAAGCTTTTAGTGTCTTCGTCACAAGAGTGAGGTCCCACTGGCTGAGCGGCCTCAAATGCCACCCATGTGGGTTTTGGCTGTCTCCAGGTCCTCAGTCCTGAATGGGTGCTCTATCTAGACCCAAAGTGAGGGCACACAGCTGCCGTCCAAATACCTGCCTTCGCTCAACGACTGCCACCTGCTGGCATTATTCTAAAGGCTGGGGGTGCAGCTCTGGAAAAGGCAGGCAGAACCCTGTGCCTCCTGGAGAACGGTTCTGTGGGAAGGGGGTGGGGAACACATCATCACAAGAATAACTCTAACTCCGCTGTCATACATGAAAGTATATAACAAGTGTCCCTACTTAATCTGACTTCATCAGAGGGGTCCACATCCCTGGGGAGGTCTTTATTAAGCTCAGAACTCATGGATATACAGTAATCAGGCTGGGGCCAGGCAGAGGGAGGAAGTGGGGAGAGGGACGGCCAGGCCAGATCTCCCAGGAGTCTGTAAGCCGGTGAGCAAGTGTGGGGTTTCTCCCGGGGCTACAGGAAGTCACTGCCGGGTTTTGAGTGTTTTGAGCAAAAGACAGGCCTTTTAGAAAGATCCCCTGTAACAAACATAACCAGTTCGAAAGTGTAACTGAAGACAAGAATCTATTCATAAGAATAGCACAAAGAAGAAACTATTTAGAAAGTCATTTATCAAGAAAGATGTAATACGGATCTACAGAAAAGCTGCGAACTTTCCTGAGAGACAGAAAAGACTCGAATGAATGGAAAGACACATTTTGTCTGGAATAAAGGACAGTATTGTGAAAACATAATGTTTTCTTAAATCTGCCCGTATGGGTGCCACATGCATGTAATATAACTTGGATCCTAGGGCCCCTGTTTTACACTTTTCCGACTTCCGGTACTTTCCCTCCACAACACGTATGACAGTGCGATTAGATTATTTTCGTAGATATGAGTTTCGGCTGCCTACCCGTTACATTGGTAAAAAGACCACTAAAATTCATCTGGAAAGTGCACGAGTGAAAATAGCCAGTAGATTTCTTTAAAAAAAATCTTACCAGGTAATAAAATATGTTATAAGGCTGGAGTAAATAAAGCAGCTTGGCACACATAAATACAAAAATTGGCAGAATAGAACAATATTAAAACAACAATAGAACACAATAGAGAGACCAGAAATGGACCCTGACTCTATGTGGAAATTTAGAACATCATAAAAGTGATACTACATCAGTGGGGAAAAGGATTCTTCAGTAAGTAGCACCGGGAAAATGGCTTGCCATTTCGAAAACACTTAAATGTGGATCCATACCTTTCTCTGCACCCAAATAAATTGCGGCTGGATCAAAATTTTAAATGTAAAAACTGAACCATGAAAGCATGAGAAGAAAGCATGCATATATTTCTCTCGAACCCCGTAGAAAGGACAAGCAAGACGACACATAGCAGAGAAAAGAGATTCGTGTGGATAACATATTAAAAGCTCAGCCTAACTCAGAATTTAAAAAATAGAAATTAAAAAAGGAACTTACTATTTTTTCTGAGGCGCTTGGGTGGCCCAGTCGGTTAAGCGTCCGACTTCAGCTCAGGTCATGAGCTCGAGGTTCGTGAGTTCAAGCCCCGCGTCGGGCTCTGTGCTCACAGCTCAGGGTCTGGAACCTGCTTCGGAGTCTGTGTCTCCCTCTCTCTCTGCCCCTCCCCTGCTTGCATTCTTTCTCTCTATGTCTCTCAAAAATAAACAAACGTTAAAAAATTTTTTTTTCAAAAAAAATGCAAGGTGCAAAAAAACAGGCAGGTGCAGAAGTCTGAATTGTTTGTTTTTTGAGGTCGCACACCCACACATCTAATTATCTATATCGTTATGTATACACACGTAGATGAAAGCATGTATATGCTTTGGAAAAATTTGGAAGGATACACATGAAACTGATGGCCTCTGGGAAGTAGGCCTGGAGTTCGGGGGAGGGGGGGAGGGGGGCGTCTATCTTTCACTTTCTACCACCTTATAAACTCCTCCACCATCTGAATTTTCACACTGAGCATGTATTACCTCCGCAATAGTACCAAAATTGTGGCTGCTGTTGTTGTTTTAAGATCCCCAGGCTGCCGTGCAATGAACTGGCCACGGGGGCCGCGGGGGCCTGTGGAGAGACGTTTGGCCATCCAGAGAGGGCACGCCGGTGGCAGGGATGGCCGTGGTGCTGAGAGATAGGTGGATTGCAGACTTACCTAAAAGGCAATGCTGACAGGCCGGTGAGAGTGGGGTCGTTCTGAGCCCCC